>NW_015542414.1:88126-92458 GCF_001515605.1 Sinocyclocheilus anshuiensis | reverse complement strand
ATTTCAACACACTTCAGCAATAAAAAAAGACACACAAATGTTTGTCTAGAGTAATTTTTGATTATTAGTATGGTTGAACTGGATCATCGAAGGTCAGAAGCAAAGACATTGGTTAATAGAATGGGATTAAATACATAAAGGATATTTGTGTTGTTTAACATTTAATTATTGCAGGTTTGCGTCATATTCTGAGTTGCGTTATTTTTATTAATTTTGAGGAATACTGAATCTGTGTGGTTTTTTTTGTGTGAGTGAAATGAATTAATGCATATTCATATTTATTTTGAACTACAGTAACATCTTCTGATTTCTCTCAACATGGGGACAGAAGAGCTGTCAATCAATAAATTGAAAAAAAAAAAAAAACTTGCGCTACTTATTTGAAAAAGTAACTCAGATATTCTCTTGTAAATTAAAAAGTAATGCGTTACTTTACTAGTTACTTGAAAAAAGTAACCTGATTACGTAACTTGCGTTACTTGTAATATATTACCCCCAACACTGTTTATAACAGCCCACATTAGCCCATATAAAATTTTATTTTATTGTTTTGACGGGAAGTTCAGCAGCTGCGCTACAGAAGGCCGTCTAGTCCGGTAGCATTGGCGTAAACTATACCAGACGTGAACGGCACGACCGTCCAGTGTAGAGACAGCGTTAGGACATTGCAGACCATTTTCTTTTGCAAGTTTCAGCTCATGCATCTTTGGTGTAAACTGGCTTTAACTAAACGCCCCCCAAGAACACCTCAGCGCCCCCCCCTTTCAAAAATGTTGCTTTAAGTGCCCCCCGATGTTCTCTGAACGCCCCCATTGAGAAACACTTATCTAAAGTGTTTAAGTAATTAATCTGAAAATTAACATGACTGGTGTGTGTGCATTGGTGTCAAACTTCGGTTTACCTATCAGTATTTGCTTGGATCTTCAGTCATGGGTGAATGTGCAACCAATCTAACATCCAATGTAAAATATTCATGCTGTTTAGTCTGCAATCCTAAACCGTTTATTTAAAGCAGATGTTGTGGATATCAGTAGACATGTCCATGTTCAGTCCAACTCTCAATATCACCGAGTGCTCTCCGCAAGCACAAGCTGTAAGACTTAGAAAGAGCCACAAGGTAAATCTTACGAAGTTCCAGTCTGTTAACATGAGATCTGGCGGCCTGCTCATTCCAAAGTCTGTTTACGAATTAATGCACATGGGCTATTGTTACTTTGAATCGGGTTTAGTGTTCTACCATTTACTTAATTGTTCTTCCTCCAAGGGAAATTTGACATGTCTTCGAGACAAGACAATATCCGTGATGGGTTGTGCAATTCAGTGTTATGTCAGGGAAATGTAGCACTTTATAGCGACTCGCTGGCTGTGGAATTACACCGTCAATTTGCATCTGTTGTGGCCTGTGAAAGAGAAAACATGAGCAGTGAATACACAGACACAAAGCCCAAAACTCGCTAGCTGGTCACCTGATTGCCTTCTTCTGTTGCAAAAATTCATTTAAGGTACTCAATCATGAAATCATGAATTTCTTAATTCATCCATCATATTTAGGACAGCTAAGATATAGATCCTGTAAGTGCTGTTACATTTTAAAATATATTTAAATAGGAAAAACATTAATTGTAATAAAAACATTTCTGTTTTTACTGTATATTTTATTAAATGAATGCAGCCTTGGTGATCATAAGAGACTTTAAACAATCAAAACAATTTAAAAAATAACATTAGAAATTCATAATTATTCCAAGTACACAGTATCGCCAATATCAATACCGATACGATACTTCTAAATAGGGCTGGGCGATTTTCCCGATTTTATCGATTAATTAGAATTTAATGTTTTGCCACGATTTTATTTTTTTAGAAATCGTGATTCTGAATAGAAATATTAACAAATGTTACAATTAGACACTTTGACAATATGCCAATCATAACAGTAAAGAGAAAAGAACGATCCAACCACATGTCGGCGCACATGATTAACTGCTCACGTGTGACGCGCTCATATTCTGTGCCGTTCACACAGAATGCGCTTTTGTGTTGACAAAGATGCAACATGGAGAGTGGAATAGAAAAAACATGCAAGAAGATGTGAGTGAACTTCTTTTAATTTGAGCACTGCAATTTTATAATGCCATTTCATGCGTGAGATGCTGCAAGAGATGCTAGTGCGAGAGTCAAACACGTCCATGTTTACACATAAAAAACAATGGAAAAGCAGCGCAATCGAATAAAAAACCTGTAAAGAACTACTAGTGTATGTCTAATATTTCATGTTTGCGTCATGGTGACAAGCTGAAAGCTGCTGTTCATTGTTTTCACAGAACATTTATTGTTAATAGTCTACTGGTGTTATACCTTCAGAAGTCAGAAAGAGCTTTATTACCAAGTTTGTTTACACACACAAGGAATTTGACTTAGTGACAGGAGCTTCCAGTGCAGAAGAAAGTACAAACATAGTGCAAACTGGTGTTATACCTTCAGAAGTCAGAAAGAGCTTTATTACCAAGTATGTTTACACACACAAGGAATTTGACTTGGTGACAGGAGCTTTCAGTGCAGAAGAAAGTATGGACATAGTGCAAACTAGTGCAGCAGACATAGGAATTACACAGTAGAGATGGAGTATAACACTAATATAAGAAAAACAGAAAATTAAGATTAATTAGAAATGTAACTGTTTCAATGAATGTACAGATATATTTACAAGTGCGCAGCTTAGAAATGCACAATTTTCGGATTCTATGTATAAAAGCAGTCATTTTGAATTTGAATTACATTGACTGTTGAGAATTTTTTGAAGCATTTTCATTGTAGCCTATTATTTCTGAACATATAACACGTAGGCTATAAGAAGTGTTTGGGAGAAGCTAGCTACGAGTAGCGACGCTACTAGCGTAACTACATTTTTCAGTAGCTTTACAGTAGCGACGCTACTTTTAAAACAGTGTAGCTTTTCCTGTAGCTAACTACTTTTTCTAGCAAGTAGCGGTGTAGCGCGACCAAATGCTACATTCCGTTTTGCATTCTGACGAGTCACGAGCCTGTAATGCATTGAAGCAGCACACGCAACGTCTTCTTCTGACGATATCACAAACTAAATTTTATCATTACCGTCTTCTGTTGTGATCTCACGCATCACACGGCTTTACAGTCTTTCCACCGACAAGAGATCGTCTGATGATATTGCAAAGGATGTACATGAGTGGATATTTCACATGAATCAACTGTAATTTACGCAAAACAAAGATTAAAATGCGGTCTACGTCGAAGATTTAAAGCACATACAGGAGGTATGCTGGTTCCTCCCGAGATTGGTTTGCAGCGGTCGACCTGAAGGACGCGTACTTCATGTGTCGACCCTTCCGCACCACAGACCATTGCTGTGGTTCGCGTCCGAAGGACGAGCATATCAGTACGAGGTACTCCGGGCTGTCCCTGTTGCCCCATGTCTTCACATAAGTTGTGGAGGTACCCCTTGTTCCCCTGAGAGAACAGGGCATTCCCCCAAACTGCACTGGCACGTCAACTACCTCAGAGTTGCTGGCAGTGCACCTTGCCTTGAGCCGTCTCAAACGGCGCTTATGAGGCAAGCATGTACTAGTCCGGGACAACACTGCGACCGCTGCGTACATCAACCGACAAGGTGGTCTGCGCTCTCGTCGCATGTCGCAACTCGCCCGCCCCCTCCTCCTCTGGAGTCAGAAGCATCTGAGGTCGCTTCGTGCTGTTCACATTCCTGGGCTGCTCAACCGGGCAGCCGACGAGCTGTCCCAAGCTGCGCTCCCGGGAGAATGGCGACTCCATCCCAGACGGTCCAGCTGGTTTGGGGACGTTTCGGAGCTTCAGGGAACGAGGGTTACCATACGTAACCGAGACGTTATTTGTAATGTTAATTGTAAAAAAAAAATTATAATAAAAAAATTTGAAAGTAGTTTTAATGTAGCTAGCTACTTTTTGATAGTAACTTGTAGTGTAGCTAGCTACTTTTTCAGAAGGGTAGCTTGAATGTAGCTTAACTACTTTAATTTACGAGTAGCTTGTAGCTGGTCAAGCTACAGTTTCAGAGTAGCTTCTCCAACACTGGCTATAAGACAAGTTTTTACAGGATGTAGTTGTAGTTCATGCATCTTTTACAAGATATTTAACAAGTGATTTGTTTAACATTTACATCATGTTGACAACTTCATGTGTGCTGCACTTAGAATAGGATTTTTTTTAACTAGAGGGTTAATAAAGAAAAAGCTTTTTGAATGATGTTGTAGTAACATTTTTAAGTTGACTAGTTAAAAATCGTAAAAAAAATCGAGAATCGGTCAAACGTTCTGAAAA
>NW_015542414.1:69248-88048 GCF_001515605.1 Sinocyclocheilus anshuiensis | reverse complement strand
AGACAAGTTTGTACAGTATGTACTTGTAGTTTATGCATCTTTTCTGCAAAGATATTTAACAAGTGATTTGTTTAACATTTACATCATGTTGACAACTTCATGTGTGCTGCACTTAGAATAGGATTTTCTTTAACTAGAGGGTTAATCAAGAAAAAGCTATTTGAATCATGTTGTAGTAACATTTTTAAGTTGAGTTAAAAATGGTAAGAAAACGAGAATCGGTCAAACGTTCTGAAAAAAATCAAGATTTTTTTTTTTTGCCAAATCGCCCAGCCCTACTTCTAAACTGAATTTTTAAATTATGAAATTTATTAAATTACTAAGAGTAAAATTGGTAATGATACCCACTTAACTTTACAAACTATGTAGACTACAATTTCAATTTGTTTATTGTGAAATAACTCAAACATATGTTTTTTTCTGTCCTCTGATAAGCATTGTTATTCATCCAATTCAATGCATATTGTACACATTAATTTTTTTGATAAATAAACAAAATCACTGGTAAAAAAAACAAAACACCTGAGTATCGATATTTTTTTATTTGAGTATCGATACTCACATCAATAACGATATATCGATACTTCAGGATCGATACGAATCCGTGTATCATTCGATCATTCGTTTTTTGATTTAATATTAACGTTACGTTCAAAATAACTACAAAATGTCATGCCTTTGAAAAATAAAGAGAACAACAGAATGCGCTGCTTTAGCTCGTCTCGGTCTCCTTGAGCATCTTTCTGGCGCATGCCACAAACATCAACCACAGGGAATACTTGTCTTTTAAAAGGCTTCATTTAGATTATTTTACATTAAATGCATCATATAAGTCACTTTGGAATAAATCACAGTAGGCCTATGTATCATGATAAAAAAAAAGCCACTTTACAGTCTGGAAATACTTTAGGCTATAGCAAATTATTTCTTGGACCCCCTATCACTTTAAGAACCGCTGGTCTACACAGAAGAAAGCCGTGTCTAGACTCTGCCCCGGTACGAGTTGTGTCGAGCTATTCATTAGTCTGTTTGATGAGAAAAATATGAAATTGATAAAAATGGGTTATTAATCCGTACAACTGCAGCAGTGGAGGACTATTATTCTGCTGCGTGATACTGCGGAAGAACTGATGAAGGCACGGTTTGATCTTCGGCTGACCAATCAGCAGAAAGGGGCGTTTAATTCCCGCCCACGTGTAGAAATCGAATATTCAAGCTGTTTATTAATTTTTCCACCCATGAACGAAAAACGAAAATTTAAGCTGAATTCTCCTTTTTTGTTTTTTGGAAAAAAAAAAAAAACGAAAAAGGAGCCGTTTTCTCATTTTTCTACTTTCAATATTAAATAAAAAAACGAATGATCGAATGATACACGGATTGATACGCCCATCCCTAGCCAGTAAGCAAACACATAGCAACCTGCTAGCAACCATTCTTGCAACCACTTAGCAATTCCATTGTAACACCATAGCAACCACCTAGCAACGCTCTAGCAACTATCCTGAATCCCCAAGAAGCTACCTAGATGCCCTAGCAACCACCTAGAATACCCTACACATACAAAAAGAACTCAGAACACCTTAGCAACCACATAACAAATACCTAGCAACCAAATAAGTAACTTAGCACTTTATCTAGTGTTGTCCAGTTTTTACATATTTTTCAGTCACACATTTTCAGAACAAGTATACGACTTTTAGTCACCTATAGATCATCCTTGCCCACAAGTTTAAAAATAAAAAAGGCACAAGTACATGGTTGTATGTAGTAAAGAGGTGAACAGGTTGCCAAAACAATATTGTGTTTCATTGTGTTTGTTTTTTTTGTTTGTTCATCTCCTTTCTTTCCTTCCTGTATTTGTCATCCTCTGCATCTGTCTTCACCACACCTGTCTCACTGAACACTTGTCTGCCTGGATCTGTCTCTCTCTCTGCTTTGCATGGATATTTTCTGGCTTTCCCTGTTCTTCTCTTGTCATGATGCATTGGCTCTAAAGAAGGGGATCTCTCCTCTACGCATCTGTCTCCCTCTGTCACCCCGGCTCCAGAAACACTCCGGCAGAGGAAGAGTAAGTATTTCCCCCAGCCTCATTATGTGTGTACCATATGTGTGTGTTTGTATTTATGTCCCATTCTTTACTCCATTTCTTCTCATTTCCCTAAATCGAGAGCATTGAGTGCGTTGTTTATTTGGCTACTGGATCACAAGCTAAATCAAATCTATAATTTTCAATATTACCATGAACGTTCTTCTCATGTCAGATAGCCAAAGAAACCACAGCACCCAGCATGATTTTTCTGTGATCCCAGTTGCAATCAGCCCACAGAATTCCCAGATGCTGCGGGGACTCTGGCACATCAGCTGTGATTGTTAATATAGCGTAGCTACTTTGATGAAATTGTGCGACGAGTGAGGTCGTTTTTTTGGCTTAAACCACTTTATCACAAATACAATGAAGTCAACATGAAATGACATTCAGAGCCCATTTTACTGATGTTTTTCTGACAGTGTTGGCGAAAGTTACTTTTAAAAGTTATGCATTACAATATTATGTTATATAACTTTTTTTAACTAATTGTGTTACTTAGTTACTTTTTATGGAACGTAATGTATTAGATTACTTTTGCATTACTTTCTGTCACCTGAGCTGGGCTTGTTTATTTATCTTTAATAACAAAAAACCCGAAAGTTCTATTTTTGGCAACTGTAAAAGCCCTTTCACATCAAAAGTGAACTGAATGAGCCTCAGGCTGAAGGAAGCACCTCTGCGCTTACTACCCAATTTCTGTCAACACGGGGACAGGAGAGGAATCAGTGAATAAATGGGAAAACAAAGTAACTTGAATGTAAAATGTAATGAATGTAAAAAGTGGGGGTGCCATACCAGAATGAAGTCAGGTGGTTGGTTGACAACTAAGAGAACTTGATGACAACTTGATGACATCAGAAAATAAGGAAAGTTGTTTCAGACACAAATAACGTTATTGTATTTTGATTGATTGTATTCTGAAATACAATGCACTGTTGAATCATGTACAATAAGATTAAGTAAATATGGTGTGAATTTTGATTTCATGTTGACTCATCCTCATAAAAATCCCTGTGAAATTAAAACCATTTACAATTTTGATTAAACTGTTGAGTTTACAAGCAATCTATTAAAGTGCCATGTTTTGACATTAGTCTGCGTATAGCAAGTCATGCTGTAATGAATGAGTGTAAAGGTCTGTAAACAGAGGGCGGCCTTACTGACTTGCTCTGCCGTCAACGCAGCGCCTTCATCCATCCTACGCCACATCATTCCTCACCACGCACAGCTATTGTGAACATCCTGATCCTCTTATTTCTGCTCATATTCAGGCACAAGTTCTTCTGATTGCCTTTGTTTAAGTTATATTAAACTGATGTTTAGCTACAAGTCATAAATGAGGACTTGCCAAGTCAAGGTTGAAGGTTACTTATAGTGTGTTTGTACTAAGCTATGGCGATTTCGTTTAACTAGTAATAGGTAATGTTGGCCAAAACATGATGGTTTTCTTTCTTTGTTTATTTCCCCCAGCCTCATTATTTTTGTTTATCTTATTATGTTTATTTACTAATTGCGTACAATTCTATCTTTTTTTTCTCATAATTGCGTGATACAAACTCACAATTCTGACTTTTTTCTCTCAGAATTGCGTGATACAAACTCACAATTCTGACTTTTTTTCTCTCATAATTGCCTGATACAAACTCACAATTCTGTCTTTTTTTTCTCATAATTGCGTGATACAAACTCGCAATTCTGACTTTTTTTCTCATAATTGCGTGATACAAACTCGCAATTCTGAGAACATATCAGCCCCCTTCAAAATTGGACTTTATCTCACAATTGTGAGTTTATATCATGCAATTATGAGAAAAAAAGTCAGAATTGTGAGATAAAAAGATAAAAAATAACCTCTTTTTTTTTCAGTGGCGGAAACAGGCTTCCATAGAAATGGCTAAAATAACACAAGGAGAAATTATATACAGTCATTTCCATTTATATGCATCAACATAACACTGCATAGTAATTACCAGCAATATTTACCTACATGTATTTTTCGATTAAACATTTTTATATACATTTTGAGTGATGTCAGAAATGCCGAACTCTTCAGATTCTTCAGAGTTGAATCGATTTATTGAAATGGACAGCTTGACGTGATTCATAAATATGAGCACTGTTGGTTCTCAACATCTATTTATTTTTTTACTTCATTTGATGAGCCCAGAGTTGCAAAATTGTATGTTTGTAATCTTCGCCATATTTTCTTGCTTTGCTAATGGTTTTTGAGGATCAGGGCATGACACACAACCTGTCCATGTCAGCATCTGTCTAATTTGAGTTTTGCTATTGTATGTGGTTAGTAGCATTTTATTATTTTCATCGAGTGTTGTTTTTCTTGGCTGGTCTTGTTTGCTGGTTTTTAGCACTCTAAGCTGATCAGGACTAGACCAGTTTTAAGTAGCTAAGAGGCAGGGAATGTGTTTGCATGGTCATTTGTAGGATATGAATGGATTTATAAGCATCTTATGAACAAAACATCAACAGAAAGTGTACTTTTTCAGGCCTGTCGCTTGCCGTTTATGTGTGACTCAGTGTGGTGTGTGAGACTCTGTTAATCCACTCACCCGGCTGTGAGTTGGAGAGCTGGAGGCAGCTGATGGGAGGAAGAAGTGTGAGTGAGGAGAGGACGTGAGGTCAGCTCCAATTTGGCAGCCGTCTCTTGTCAGAGTTGATTACTGCTGATCCGTTCAGACTTCCCCCGACTGTGATGAGCCACCGGCAGAAAGCGAACGCAGTGGTTTTTGTTCTTGCAGGAGGAGAGGACAGTATGAATCGGGGGTTGTAGATCTAAACGGCTTCTCTCAGTCTGAGAAGACCTTTTCATGACCACAGCTATGACAAAACAATAGCACGTCTGTTACGAGACACTCTGGAGATTTCAATCAAAAAAACAACAGGTGATGTAGATTTGTTTTATTATTTCTTCAGCAATATTGTTTAGTTTATTTCAGTTCCTACGTTGAAGAAGAAAATAAATTATGTTGACAGTTTGAGTAGTTATACATTTTAAATTCAGATTCATTTATTTATTTTTGATGGGTTTTGTGCAGGGTAGATTTATGCTCTATTTATACCTGTAGCTATCAGCAATCATGTATATTTAGAAAGTCTTTTGGTGGATTAAACATTCTGGTTATAAGTGTATGTCACGTTTTTATCCTTAAGTGTTTTTATTTAATTTGTATACATTTGTAAAAAATAAAGTGGATAAAAGCATGTTAAAGCAGCAAAATTACTGTGTGGATTGTTTAGAGATTATTATTAGACTCTGGGTACAGCAAGCCTTTGTTTCCTGGCACTGTCATGTATTATGGGACTAAAACTTAAAGAGCAGAGGCCACTTTTGGTCAAGTAGATTATGTTATATAACAATCTTTAATTGAATAAGTTCCATATTTTCAGGCTAAAAAAAATCCAATTTGTCCTCATTTGCCAGCCAATATCATCCTTTCGGTCAAATTCACTAAATTTGCTGAAAAGAATTATAAATATTATTGTATTATACTATACATAGCAGTGGTCAGAGCAATCGAATATGTCATAGATTTTAAATCATTCTGATGGTTGAAACTTCAACAAAGGCCTGTTCTTTTTCCTTTGTTCATTCGTTCTCAAATTGACCTTTACCTTAGTCTCTCCTATTTTTGTATACTTCATTCAGTGAGTGGATTCATTTCATTAGTAACTATTTCGTACCAGCACATGAGTTACTGACTGCTTTAGACATTTGTTTAGATGCATTGAATTAAATATTTAGGGGAGAAGCTTGTCCGGTGTGTGTGTCTCTCTCTTTCTCTTCATGCATCCATCCATCCTGGCTCAGTTTCCCTCTGTCTTTATCTCAGGCAATAAATCCTTCAACATGATGTCCCCCACTGGAGATAATTCTGAGCTTCTGGCCGAAATTAAAGCTGGGCCAAAACTGAAGCCAACACCTCAGAGTAAAGGCTACACGAACGTCTTCTCTAACAACGGCACAGCGGCGAACAATGTAGGTCATGCTCCCTTACTTTCACAAATTTAGTTCTTGCCTACGAAGTGAAAACATTTCTTAACGTATGAGGGTGCATTTTCTGAAGCCTGTCAAGAACATTATTATTATTGTAATGTTTTACTTATGAGCTTGTTTTGAGCTTTATGTAAATTCTTAATGGTTAATCTCATAAATTAAAAGTACTTTGTCTCATGAGTTATAGCGGTTGTCTACATGCAGCCTTTGATTATTATATATGGCATATAGATAACAATAAACAGGAGTCCCCGTTATGGATTGATATTACTTAAAACACTGAGAAAAGAATTCTGTATTCAATAAGCATTGAAATCATTTCCAGTTATCATTATGGAGATGGATACATTAAAATATGGATCAGTATTCCCAAAATAGAACTTCTGCAGCCACAATAAATAATGAAATAATCCAAAACAAAGTTAGTTTCAGATTATAGAGTTGCAGTTTGGAGCGTTATAAGAGTGCAGCTCAGTGATCTGGCATCAAATCCATTGTGCAGGATAATTCAGGCTTGTGTAACTCTGCTGAAATACAATAGCACAATTTATTAAAGTTACATAATTCAGGAAACGACAGAAGAGCATTCAAATTTCTTTTATCTACCTTCATTAACTGGCCAATAATTTCAAGAAATAAATTACACTGACAGTTCTGTGGTTGCTTATGTAAATTATTTTTGTTTAACAAACAGTCAAACTATTTTTTTTGTAACACTTTAGAATAGGGAACACTAATTAACTTTTAACTATGTCTTTTACCCTCAATAAACTCCTAATTTGCTGCTTATTAATAATAATTAGTTGTTAAGTTTAGGTATGGGGTCGGATTAAGGGATCTATAATAAAGTCATGCAGAATAAGGCATTAATATGTGCTTCATAAGTACTAATAAACAGGCCATACGCTAGTAATATGCATGCTAATAGTGAGAATAGGTCCTTAAAATAAAGTGTTACCATTTTTTCCCCTACATTTTATGGTGAGTAACAATTGCAAGTATCATAAGTACAAGATGTCTCTGTTTATGATATTTATTCTCATCTGTGTTCTCTATATTGACGAGATTAATAAAGAGCACCAGATAAGTTTAAATTTATGACATCATTATAAATTCACTGTAAACCACGGCTTCACGGGGCTTATTGCTTTTGTAAAACGGTTATTCCATATACGTAGTAAGGTTTCACAGAATAAAACAGAGCAAGTAAAGTGTAATGATATTAATAAAAACAGTATTCTTCCACCAAACAATGTAGCTCCGCAGAATCAGTTGTGGTTGCAACAAAGTGGTTGCCAAGCAACACACAAAGTAAACAAAGGTGTGTGTTTGTAGAGTAATTTATAATAGCTTTGAACGCGGCTCAGCCAATCAGAATCAAGGACCGGAACTCTGTTTTATAACAGAGCTTTTATAATATTCTGAATGAAAAACTTGTAATTATGAGTTTGATAAACACATAATTCGTTTTTATTATTATTAGAAATGTTTAATTAATTCCAGAACACTATGAACACAATCATATTATAATACAAAAAGAAGAATGGTTCTTGATAAGTGGAGCAGAGGTTCTCAACTAGTTTTGCACTGGAGATCAAATAGCAAGCTTAACAAAATTGTTTATTGTAAAAAAAAAAAAAGAACAATAAAAAACAATGACATTTATACAGCCAAAAACACAGTGATCGGCACAGATTTCATTTCAAGTGAACTTGATTCTTTAGAAGATGAGAATTATTTGCTGATCTTTAGATGCTATGAAGAACCATTGAAGAGTGTTTTTATTCAAGCCAGCTGTGACCATATCTATATTTTCTTCTGGACCATTCTATTCTGATTGATCGTTTTCACATATTAAGGGGGAATGTCCGTCATCGCTGCCAGAGCTTCTGCCAAAACGCCAGCCCGACGACACCCAATCTGCAAAGCCACAATCTCCACCACCTGTCTGCCCCACGACCAGCGGTGGGTCGCCCCAGAACCACAACACCTCACAGAGCAGCGAGAAGCTCACAACCGCCGTCAACGGAAATACTCCTGTTGTCCAGGACAAGTCCAGCGTGGTGGATGTTGAGAGTCTGGTGCCCACACATGACGAGCAGGGCCGAGCTATCCCAGAGTGGAAGAGACAGGTGATGGTGAGGAAACTACAAGTGAAGATGCAGGAGGAGGAAGAGAACAAGAGAAAGGTGAGTGATGAGACAGCTGGGTGTTTTCAACGTAAGCTGAGGCAGTGCATCTCTTATCCAGATTTCAACATTTAGTCACGTTAACAAAAGCTTTCAAATCACAGCTTCATAACATACTTAAAGACCCCACGGAATCAATCCATGCTTTTAAGGTCATTTATATGCTAGTAAATTCCTAAGAGCTGACAACATGTACATGCACGCACGAAAATAGTCTTTATTATCTGGTATAAATTACCGATGACAAATTTTTGCCGCTTAAAATGCTTCCTAGAATAAGAAAGTCCACTCCCTAATAATGACAGCTGCCTCTGACTCACATTAGAAAGAAGCAAATCATAGTTCATCAGTGTGTCTGGTAACACTTTAGATTAGGGAACACATATTCACTATTAAGAGTTTTCCTTTAATAAACTCCTAATTTGCTGCTTATTGATAGTAAGTAAGGTAGTTGTTGAAGTAGTTATGTTTAGGTATTGGGTAGGGTTAAGGGATCTAGAATATGTTCATGCATTAAAGGGGTCATATGATGTTGCTAAAAAAGAACATTATTTTGTGTATTTGGTGTAATGAAATGTGTTTATGCGGTTTAAGGTTAAAAAACACATTCTTTTCCACATACTGTACATTATTGTTTCTCCTCTATGCCCCGCCTTTCTGAAACGCGTCGATTTTTACAAAGCTCATCGGTCTGAAAAGCGAGGTGTGCTGTGATTGGTCAGCTATCCAGTGCTATTGTAACACTCCAAAGAGAAAGGAAAACCTGAAATCGCATCATATGACCCCTGTACTTTATAAGTACTAATAAACAGCCAGTATGCTAGTAATATGCATACTAATAGGCAATTAGTTAATAGTGATTTGTGTTTCCTAATCGAAAGTGTGAATTGCGTCTTTGGTTGCATAGTTTTTCCATATAATGTGCTTTCCCAACCATTAATTGGTTACAAAGGAGGCTGCTGGTATATTTATTCATTCCTTTGTCAATTTTACAAGCTGTGGATTTTTTTCGGGATGTTTTGTTAACTATATAGTATTGCCTATTTTTTTTAAAAATGGGAAAAGCTCCCAAATATTGTCCCCACTTCCTGTTTCAGTAGGATATCCATCAACACAGGAGAGAAAACTGTCAAGGCATTTCATGGGGTCCTTAAGCATATTAAATAATCGCTCGGAATAGCATACTAACATACTACTGTATCTGCAGTAGATAAATTCTGTGCACAATATGCAAATTGTCTTTATACATAGAATGCACCTCACTTGACTTTCCATTTCAATTGTGATGAATTAAATTAATATAAAGTGCTTTACAATTTCTTGCCTTATTTGACTGGGCTTCCAAAAGTTATGACATGTTATATAATATTTCATTTAGAATACAAAATTACCATATTTAAGCTAGTATTCCCTTCTGAACATAGCCAATCTCAAATTGTTTGTTAAATGTGTATATACAATGGTGTTTATAAAGATTAACTCTAACAATTTAACTTTTACAATGAATAAATGGAAATGAGTGCATTTTCTCAGCTTCTGACATCTGCGCTATCCTCCTGTAGTCCAAGTAGTGTGAGCTATAGGATCACCTCTTTAGATTTTAAACAGCTCATGATTTCAAGTGTAAATTTTAGCTGTGAGTTTGAGGTTTGGTCTATCTACATGGAGGATAGCGGAGCAGTGGGTGTCTGCATGGTGAGTTTTGAGTGTACACACTTCTTTTAGTCACTTTTATTTATATAGCGCTTTATACAATACAGTGTGTGTCAAAGCAGCTTTACAGTGTTAAACAGAAAAAAAATGTGCTGATAATGCAAAAGGACAATAGAAAACAGTTTTTCAGTTAAAGTCAGTTCATATATAATATAAAATATTGTCAGAAATTGTGTTATGCGTAACCCCCAAACCCCCATATAGTCCATATGCATTACACCAACTTCTTTTGAAAACTATATGCGAGATCTACTAATTGCAAAAGTGATGTGTGTGATCTGTCACTTCTCCATGAATGGGAAATTGTATAAAGCAGTGTTGTGTGAATGAGCAGACATTTATGCAGCTCTGGAATTGTTTCATAAATACATTTTCAGGTTAGCAGAAATTGTCAGCATATAAATCTTAGAAATTTGTTGTTAATAGATGGAAGGATGGAGAATTAGTGTTGGGATGAGATATCATTTGTCAATGACTTAATAATATTGTGTGAGTAGTATATTTGTATATATTTTGTCCAGGGAAACACAGGGTGTCTTTTTATGACACCAGTAAGTTGGGCCAGATTACTTACTCTTGCCTTAGATGGCATTATTGAATCACTTTTACAGGCTACTTTGTTTATTCATTGTGAACATATTGATGTGTCCCTCTTGACTGCAAAGTCAAATGGCTGCTAAAACAAACACATGTTACAGCTGGCTCTAGACCTTTAAGAGTTTAAAATTACTGCTCAGACAAGGTTTTCAGCTTATGGTAAAGAAAAACTCAATCTAAAAGCTAAAAATAAAGCTCAATCTTCAGTTTTGGTCTGGGTGTCATCTTGGGTGTGAATGTTTTGCAGTGTGACATTTGGTTGGCTTTTCCTTGACTCTGTGTTGAGTGATGCAGTGTTTAATTTGGGGCTGTTGTGACCTTCTCAAGACAAGCCTAAGTGTGTTTGACATTTACTAAGGAAGTATTAGTTTAATGTGGCTTACTGGCGACGGTGCACGACAGCTCTAAGTTTTTACATGGGGATTCAGTGGTGTGATGCAAAGCCCCTTCACACTGCAACTGGAGCTTACAGCACGAAGTGCAGTTGGTCGTCTTGCTCATTCTACTCATTAAGCGCTTTATTTTTATCTTATACCTTCATACATCTTGTTAACGTCCTGAAGGTTTCTCAGTATTTTTCATTTTGTTTTTTTGTTTTTTAGATCAGGTGCATATAGTCAAGTCTCTTGGAAGCATGAGCTAAATATAACTGACAGATAAAGTACACATGAATTTCACACTTAAAGGAAACTTCTGGGTAATTTTCAAATGAATGTCTATATGGACAACATCTATGGCAGGCTGTGGAATTACAAGAAATACATTTAGCATTGTCCTCAGTTTGAAAAAACTGATTGGGAATGTACTGTAAATATACTTACAAAAAAGTGACGTATCATATATCAACTCGAAAACAGAAAGTATTTACATGGAGCTGAGTTATGCATACTCCATCCACAAATATTATGCTGGTAACGTTTAACTCTGTTTAGTCACAACTCAAAAGGACGGTTTAGCCAGCTTTATGGCTCAAGTAGCAACCATTTTTAATGAGATAGTCGAGTGCTTTTACAAAAATATGAACTTTTAAACCCATTGGCCCGATGCCTACTACATACACAGTAAGTGTTTTACTGAAAATATAGTTCTTGTTCCTTTTTTACGAACTGAAGATTGCATTGAAATTATTGTTTGTAATATTCACTAGCATATCACTGATTGTGTCCATAGGCAATCATTTAAAAGTAACCCAGAGTATTTTTTATATATTTAATAGATCCTAACAAAAACTCAGACAATAAATTTCTAAGACAAATGAGCGGTCTTGCCATACTCTGTTGCAATTTTAGTTTTTTTTAACTGAAGCTTCTTTTGCAAGTAAAGTCAATTCAGTTAAAACAAGGCAGTATCATCGCACCACTAAATTCATGTAAAGTTTGAAACGTTTGGGGTGAAGAGGCTTTAAAGGCGTGTATGTAACGCACCGGATCCACAGGCTGAAGGGCACGCCCACCTCTGTTTTTGTTCCCTTCTATATCCTCCTCTGAACCTACTTTAGTTTGCTGCCAGTGGATACTATCAAGCCCAAGACTGGCATTATTCACACGTGCACAATGCTATACTGGGTCCCTTTGGGGAACTGATGACAGAGGACGACCTCATCCGCATTGAGAAGCAGATCGAGAACCTCCAGGTCATGCACAAAGTGACAGAGGTGGAGAAAGATCTGGAGCAGCTGGAGCAAGAGTTGAAGCAACTCCTACCTGTGTCTGCAGCCTTGAACCAAGACCACTTCTCTGTCAACCCCAAACAGGTTCATGGGCAAGCAGAAGACCTGCCTGCCTGGTGCAGCAAGATCTCCACGCTGCTCAAAAGCATGGCCATTCTGCTCGCCACTTTGGGCGGGAAGGAGATCGATATTCTGGAAATTATCAATGAGGGATATACGTACGAAGGCCTGAAGAGTGGAAAGGGCCAGACGGGGATCTCAAATTCTGGGAACATTGGCCGATCGCAATCATTCTCCACTCGAGAGGAGGTGGAGAAGGAGATTAAGCAGTGTGGTGTGTCTGTGAAGAGCCTGAAAGCCAATTACGAAATCCATAGCCAGTCAAAGAACGAGGACGACAAAACAAACTGCATATACAAACGCACAAGGTCCTTGCCGGCGGTAAGTGAATGCAGCTACCCCTCAGAGCCCATCTTGGAGGACGAGTTGCTGTTTTCTCTAAGTGAGAGCCACTCGCAAGCCGGAGATGGGTCGCCGATAGATCAAGACTTAAATTTACCTTTGGTGAATGAGGAACCTATAACGCAGTCCCATTCATCTTTGACATACACTGGGTCTGGACCATCTGCACCGGAGCATCATGACCACCCCACGAATCCACTAACCTCAGAGCATCTCACCCGCAGTCTAGAGGTGCAGACAGACCTGAGCTATGTCCAGGAGTGCATCGAGATGCGCAAGGAAAGGATTGTGTTTCTGTTCCTAGAGCACTGGAGAAAGTACACAATGACTGAAGCCTACAAGTGCTCAGGTAGAGGGGAGACTCTAAGTGTCGAGGAGAACGACTCCCATTCCCTGTATTATCACAACCTAGCTAAGCCCGACGGCACCATGCAAACGGAGGATGACCAGCTGCTGTATTTCATGAAGCAGAGACAGGTGGTGGGAAATCTACTTGGCCACTGGAGGACCATTATGAGCCAGGTGCCCACGAGACAAATCCGCAGACTCAGTCGAGCTCAGATGATCTACTGGCCCGAGCACTTCCTTCCCCACATCAGTGGGTCTCCGGTTCAATATGAGAGTCTAACCCTTGACCTTTTCATGCTAGGCTACTTCCAGCTTCTGGAGATGAACATGTCGCGCACTGAACGGAAGTTTCGCCACTTGCTTTGCTACGAGATGTTTGACAGACTAGGCAGTCACCCGTGGGAAGTGATCCGCCAGTTCCACCGAGAGGTCATAGAGAGCCTTGAGAGCGGGAAACGCGATTGGTCGGACGGCTTTGAAGATATCAAGGTGAAGTATTTCGGTGACTCTGTGGAGGGCGGCGGGCTGCTGGAAGCGGCTGAGCTTATTCTGCCTCCGGAGGTTCTGCAGGCATCCGTGAACATATCGCAAGACGCTCCAGCTGATGCAAGTCTCACAAGTATTTCACCTCCAGAAGTCCCTAATCAACACCCAGGGCCAACTTCAGATGACTCTGCAAAGGCCACCCAACAGGGCACTTCTGAGAACTCAGCTGAGACTATTATAAATGATACAGAACTACAGAAGAGTAGTAGTGAAGTTCAACTATCACCTGATGAACGTCATCATGCACAGGATGCACCACAGTCAGAAAACATAGTAACGCAAGCAGCTGAAAGCCCCCAGACAGAAGCCCCATGCATTCCTACTGTGAACGAACAGGGCCCAGCAAATATTAAAGAGGAACCCAATGAGGACTCCATCAAGCTTATCTATGAGCTTAAAGAGTTTAGCAATGAGGAAATTATCAGATACATTGATCGAAGCTTCGCCTTCTGGAAAGAGAAGGAGGCTGAGATGTTCGACATCTGACTTGTCAGGTCAGATTATTTGAAGGATGAAACACAATTATCAGGAGACAGAATAAATGCTTGCGTTCAGCAGATCAGTGAGGCAGTTTACTTCCAGAAACATCTTGATTGTCAAAAGAAGCAATCAAATGTTGAGCTGTAATCGTTTTGAAATCCAAGTTAGTAGCATCATACAAAATTAAATATTTAGCTACTCTTATTTGTTTAATAGCCATGAAGAGCTTTAAAGATACAAATGCAAATAAAACCCTACGAACAGCTCTTAGCAGTGGTGTAAAATGTATTTATTTTGTAAATTGCTATCATGCATATAAAACAATAAATACATAGAAATATCATGGAAATCATAGCACTTCATCTTACAAGGTGAAGTGACAGAACATTTACAGTCTGTTCAACTTTTAAAGATTTAAACAATCAAAAGATTCACACAGGCATTAGGTGTGCTAATTCATTTGAACAGTCATATCCGTCTGTTCAAAGAGCTTTAAATCATCAATCAATGAAGCACAAAATACATTTTCTTGAAATTTAATGTAAAAGTATTCTGAACATTTTTGAAATGATAATTTTTGTTTATTGATTGAATTCTTTCTGATTCATTTATTTTAAAAAGCCATTTGTATTTTGTAACTTTCAACTATTGTTCCTTAGTGTTTGTATGACTTACAATTGAGAGTATCACAAGTTACCACAACAGACATGAATTACCACTACAATATGTTTTACATCATCTGTTTTAAGTGGTTTATTCTGCATGTTGCCTAATTATTTGGAAAATATCAGAATCATTGTTTAGGATAAGAGGGAACATGTTCTTGCCGTGCTTGAGTTATTTAAGAACACACACTTAGTTTCTGAACATAATCAATGCCTTTATTCATGATGTATTTGTGGATGTGAATTCTTGACCTTTTGTTTATCTTTCAGTTTGATTGTCTTTTATTTGGAGTTGTTTTTGGCAATGTTGTTTTTAAGAGGTTTTAAAAAGCAGGTCGATTTCTACTTAAGAAGTTAAATACAAAGGTTTTTATTGCCATTGGTATTCATAAGAGGTTTTTTTTTTACACCTAACATTGACATTTATATTGTTCAGCTGTTACAGTGTTGTTGTGTCTAGCCATATGTGAAGTGTCAGTTTGATGGTTTGTTCGTTTTTTTGAGAAATATTTACAAGATTAAATAAATCTAAAGTTTATGATTGGACATGATTTGTGATTTCCTGTTATAATAATAATAAAATTATTGTTCTTTTTAAGAACAAATATTTAAAAGGCCAGTTTTTACTTAATGACTTAAATTTACCATTTAATAGTATTGCTTATTACAGCAATTTTTGCTCTACAAATAATGAACTCCAGTTTAGCTTTCACAGGGGTTAAATTGGGATTTGCTATGTGTGTGTGTGTGTGTGTGTGTGTGTGTGGGGGTGGGGCTCTATGGTATCGACCTTATATATATATATATATATATATATATATATGTGTGTAAATATATATATTTACACGTATATCGGTGTGTTTTTTTTTTATGCAAATATGATTTATTCTGAAGCAATATTCTCATTTTATTCAATATTTATATAGGCTATTCAATATTTTATCCGACGGTAAGTATATATAAGTGTGTTTGTGTGTGTTTTGTTTTTTGTGCAAATGATTTATTCTATTCCCACTAATCTCATTAATACTTTCATTTCAAATTCTTACATTTGATCTATCAATTCAATTATAATAATGTGATTATCTATACGTAATCAAATTAAATCATTTACACTGAAAAATACAACTGCATTAAATAACATTATGAGATTCTTTTAAATATTCTTGAATATACAAACAAGAAATGATGGTGGAAATGATACTTTTCAACAAAATTAAAATAGCCAGTGCCAGTAGTGAGTGTTTAATGAGTGAGAAATATTTACAAGATTGAGTCGTTCATTCAAACGATTCGTTCAAACGGCAGATTCATCAGATGTTTATGCATGGGCTAATGAAACTTTGATTCAACCGATTCGTTCAAAAAACGGAATTAATCAGCAATGAATCGGCTGGTTGCTGTGAGGTGCGCTGTTTCCGCCTAAAATGTAAGGGACCTAATATTATTGTATTTGCTTATTGAACTGTTTATAAACTATTAAACAGTCGTAATGGTGAAAACGCTGTGTGATGTTGCCTAGCTAACTGTATTTTAAATATAAAAACTTTCCATTTTGAATTTTTGAGTTTCTTAGTGTTGCGCGTTTTGATTTCTCCTGGAGAGGCTGTGTGAGCCTCGCCTCAGCAGACCTGTTGCATCTATTGACCTTATACCTCGCCTAATGCATCTATTGGCCTTATACTGTCAATAGATGCATTATATTCCGTCAGTAGATGCATTATATCCACCATTCTCCACTTACTCTAAATGTAATCAAATCAGAATAACACTTGCGTTTTGGTGTTTACATAGTTATTTTTGGTTACTGATGTTTTAATCATGTTGTCTGGCGTTAATGAAGCGTTAATGACGAGTCTCTGTGCCGGGGCTCAGCTCCGGACGGGCCCGGCCCAATTTAAACCCTGAGCTTCCATGAACTTAATTAGCTAAAAAGTTAAATAAGAATTAGAGCGTTAACTATGACATCACATAGTCAAGCTCGAGCTGTGTTTTGGAGGGCATTTAGCTGCCTTTTCCTTAAACTATTATGCTCTTTTACAAAAAGAGCATAATTGTCACTGCTTTCCGCTAACTACTGTGAGAAAAAGAAAGGGCTGAAGAAGAGAGAAAATGAAAAGAACACTGACAGATTTCTTTTGTAAATAACCTAAAGTTAAGCTCTTCTTTGGCGAGGGTTAGGATGGTGTATGCGGTGTTAAATTTTACATTCAGCTCTGCCAGTTGCACCGAACGGCTGGCAGCTAGGGGTGTGCGATATTGACAAAATTATATCTCATATTTTCTGGGATTTTATCGATAACAATAATTTGACTGAGTGTTACTGTGGACTACAGTGGACAGCTGACTCCTAAAATTTTTAATATTCATATTCTGTGTGGTGGTCAGTTCACAGCAGTGACAGAAATGAATCTTTTCCAATAAGTTTAAATAGATTTTTACCTTTTATGGTCATTTTTACCTTAAAGCCATTTTTTCTAAAAGTGTGCATTATCATTTGAGTCAAATTCTTATATTTAATCAGTCAATTATAATAAGACATTTGGGCTGTTATCAAGCAAATGAAAGTATCAATCAACAAAATTCATCTTTGCAATGCAGAGGAAACACAGAATCTTCATCTGAAGTGGCATTTAGATGCATTTACACACTGATTAATGCAGGACATTAATGCATTTAGCCTGCCGTTACACATGCATAAATAATATTTTAATATTGTAAACAAAACGTTTGAATACTGATATTTGAAATCTTTGAAACTTTAAATGTGAAATTAAAACCGCCAGCAGATGGCAGCAAGTCACTGTTAATAAGTGAGTCATTGCGATTGAACCAAATCATTTAACGAATGATTCATTCAGGAACGAAACACCCTCATGTTGCTCAGAGACGCAAAACAGCGCTGTGACTGTGCTTGGAATTATTTTTGTTGGCGAAATAGAGCAAAAAGAGGAAATATAGTGTCTAAAACGTAAGTCTCTTAATATTAACTAATTTTTTATTGAACAGTTGTATAAAATCAATATCACATTTGTAATCAGGCTGATTTTTGGAGGAAACAGCACTCTTCTTGTGATATTGATTAACTATATCAGGGATAGGCAACGTCGGAGTGCCACTGTCCGTCAGGTGTGGGGTAGGTTTAGGGGTTAGCATTTTTTGTAGCATAGTGTAGGAAATCAACACTTTAATTGACGCAACCAATACAATCTTTAGAATCAGCTGTGGGGCAGAGTTTGTACTTAAGTGGATTGGGGGAAAAAATTGCGCATGCGTGTCATGTGCCTGCCTGTCAATGGGAGGAAGCCACGCCCTACTTTGGAGTTCCTGCCCCCATTTGGAGATCTCCAGGGCTGCGTTCCAGTTCACTTTTAGACACGCACTCGCGAACTTCCCTAAGCACTTACCCTCGGGGGAATCCCCACCGTCATTTTGAAGTGCGTTCCACTTCGTCAAGTGGACGAGGGAAGTTTACATGGACATACCCTCGACCCTTCGATTTTGACCGAGGGAGCGAATCTGCTTCATATGCACACTTCAGGCCGCTCCATAGACCACAATGCAACACGACTATGACGTCATCGCAGATTGCGTTTAATTTATCCCCACCCCAAACAACTCTATAATATATAAAAACAAATTTTTTACATTTATAACAGCCCAAGCATATCTATATACATATAGAATGCTGCACCAAACAAATTCGTAAGGGGAAAAATGTAAACAATAAACCAGCTCCATAGCTGATTCTAAGTGATCAAGCGCTTAGGTTGTTCCAGTTCAGCCCATTCCAAGGGTTCCGCCAATAGTGGGCACTCGTGCAACGTAATCAATGACGTACATCCGAGTAAACGAGATGGAGGGAAGTTTGCGAGTGAAGGGTATAAAAAAATGGACTGGAACGCAGCCCAGGCTGCAGTTATACCCTTCTCATTAGTTCCGGGTTTGATGAAGGCCCGCCTTCCGAAAAACGAAATGTGATGTGATTGGTTAGCTGTCCCAGTGCGTTGTGATTGGCGAACAGCTTGGA
>NW_015542414.1:63798-67774 GCF_001515605.1 Sinocyclocheilus anshuiensis | reverse complement strand
ATTATTTTTCACATAATTTACATTATTACAATACCTTTCTCCCCAGCCTGGCACAAACGGCTCGATTAGTTCTAGGTTTGATGAAGGCCCGCCTTCCGAAAAATGAAATGTGTTGTGACTGGTTAGCTGTCCCAGTGCGTTGTGATTGGTGAACAGCTTAGACGGTGTTTCAGTACTGCCATGCCCCTTGCCAAAGCAGCAAGTTCTGCAAGTTCCAAGAGGATCACGCAGAACCTTTGCACGCACGGATATTGCAAGAGTGGTAACGTTGGTAACGTTATTGTTTTTTTTTTTGGCTAAATCACGTTTTAGATAGGATGTCAACAACCTAACTGCATTAATTTTCTGAAGACAGTCAGTTTCCTTCAGAAATACAGTGATATAAAAACACCCGCACTCAATGTATGGGAAACACTGTAGTCTCATAATTGAAGTGTAAATTCTGCAGATTACATCATTGTCCAGTATTGTACTGTCAGCAATTTGTTATAAATACCTTTTCATAATTGTAACATAAATGCACTGAAAGCATTTAAAGAAGAAATGTATATAAAAGCAGATACCAAATATGTACCATGTTAAAACTTTGTTCTGTAGTATGTGTTGTTTATTTTGAGGTTAAAGTAAATGTTTTTGGTGACAGCTCTCTGATTATATCATAGACACTCAACTGAGTTCATCTCAGGTCATATGTGACCCTGGAGCACAAAAGCAGTCTTAAGTCGCTGGGGTATATTTGTAGCAATAGCCAACAATACATTGTATGGGTCAAAATTAGAGATTTTTCTTTTATGCCCAAAATCATTAGGATATTAAGTAAAGATCATGTTCCATGAAGATATTTAGTAAATGTCCTACTGTAAATATATTAAAACTTAATATTTGATTAGTAATATGCATTGCTAAGAATTTAATTTGAACAGCTTTAAAGGTGATTTTCTCAATATTTAGATTTTTTTGCACCCTCAGATTCCAGATTTTATAGTTGTATCTCAGCCAAATATTGTCCTATCCTAACAAACCATACATCAATGGAAAGCTTATTTATTCAGCTTTCAGATTATGTATAAATCGTGTTTTGGGTTTTGGGGTCCAGGGTCACAAATATACAACCAAAATTAAAATAAATATTATATTTTGATTAAAGAAAATTACGTTTTTTTTTTTTACCCTTATGTTTTTTTTTTAATTATTATTATTGTTTCCAGACAGGTTTCAGTAGTAAGAGTCTAATGAATTGAAAAATTACCAATAAACTGGATCTGCATACATTTCCATAATGACAGTTTTAGGGAAACTATCATAAAAAATAATGTAACAATGTATAATAGGCTGAAAATAGGCTTTATTGCCCTTTTGCAAAATATAAATTGTTTTTTATTCTAAGTGAAATATGATATTTTCATGAGATTTACCATTATATCTCTGTGTATGCGTATATTTATATCTCTGGTGGAGTATCTCTGGCAGTGTCTTTCTTAACTAAAGTTTTTACAGTTTTGTGTAACTTTTACAAATCTTTTACAAAACTCTACAGCAATGGATTGCCTTTTTCTTCTATAGATTCAGTAAAGCCTTCTTTATGAACAGGTTCTTTCTGTGAGCCGATACAGAATGTCATTTACATTTTTCAAATTATTAGACAAAATCTGAAGGCAGGCCGTCATTGTCCAACATTGTAAATAAAGGGAAGCGATATTATACATTATTAATGGGAGTATTGATGGAAAAACACCTAATTGTTTGATCTGATTGTTATGTGGCAAGAAATTACATCAGTGTGATTCACAGCTGCATCCTCTAAACTTTCTTTAAAGCATCTGTCAAGCATTTTTATGATTTTTTCCCGTTTTTTTTTTCATGGCATATAATTCCCAGGGGAATAATGAAATATTAAGACGCAGATTAGTTTACATGGATACTGTGGCTGTTACCAGTGATGAGGCTTCACAGTAGCAGTCGAGGTAATCGATCTGCACTGAGGGGAAATGAGAAGCTCTGCCGGCCTATAGTTACATCTGAATGGAGGAAGAAGATCACTTTTCACACGGGCTTTTTGCGTACATTTTAGGAATACGTTCTAGTGTTTTGGTGGCACAATAACCAAGAGATTGTTCAAAAGGTAGGGTGTTAGTATGTTTGTGAAGTTTCAGTTGCCCAAAAATAAGAACTGCACTTAAGTAATTATAGTACGAGTGGCTTTGCTACACTGTAGTGATATCAAAATGATCTTCAGCTTGTCTACATGGAGATTTATTAACTATCTCATCAGCAGCCGTTTGTCTTTGTTCTCTCTGTGTGTGTCAGGCTGAAGAAGAGGCGGCCCGTCTGGCTTCATTGCCTGCCTGGAGGAGAGATATCATGAAGAAGAAGATGGAAGAAGAGAGGTGAGTTAAAGCAAGTCTTTCTGTTTGCTTCTTACTGTCTCCTGTGTTTTTCTGTTTACTGTTTGTAAACCTCATTCAGACCTCAAGCTTTTACTGTTTTCAATACACTCTAGTTTTTACTAGTATTGTAAAGTTGATTATATATATGTGGCACATAACCTGATGTTTCCATGCAAATCTGTGAATTTTCTGTCTTTTACTCTCAATGTCTTATATGGATTATAATACCAAAGTGATCAGATGTAAGTAAAACTGTAAACCATTTTATGTAGTAGTGTTTTTTTAATTGTTGTAGTAGATTTTAGGCAAATGTACAAGCATTTAAACATATACATATATCTGTACATGTAATCCTTTATTTCTTTTATCCACTCCTGGATGGACAGGGAACAGAAAAGGTAAGACACTGTCTAGTTATAGCAGTACTAGTGGTAGCTGTAGAAGTAGTTTCTGTTTCTTACATTGTATTAATGTGCATTATGTCATTTGATCAAAAACGTGAATGCACCTAATTCTCTTTTTCTTGTTTCTCCTCGTCCCTGCAGAAAAGAGGAGGAACGGCGGCAAATGGAAAAGGAGAACGAGCAGAAGTTGGAACTGGAGCGACTACGAATGCTGGGCTATGATGAATCTAAGCTGGCGCCGTGGCAGCGGCAGATTATTTTAAAGAAAGGCGACATAGCGAAACAGTAGAAACTCCCAGTCACCCCATGCGCTCTCGCACAGCTCTCTGCTGGTGTATAACTGTAGGACACTGTTGAGAATCTGCCAGACCCTTTAGACTCAAACCACGCGTGGGTCACCAGACAGCGTTCTGCTCGATGACCACTTCAGCAGCGCTTCGTCTGAGTCTCAGTAAATGTTATTGAGCTCTGAAGATGCATTGTAGAATATTAAAGATGTTTTTTTTTTTTAATTAACTTTAAGTGGTCATAATCTGTCAAGTGTGATAAGTCCTGAACAGGTGTTATGGCACAATGTATTCTTACATAAAGTAAGTGACGTTTCTGTTATGATGCATCTATATTGATTCGATAAAAAATTGCAGTTTGGAAACCATAAATTATATATATATATATATGGGTCAAAGACGAAAAAGGGTTTAAGCATAAAAACAATACTGCTTTAAATTGTTGTTGTTTTTCCACAAAAAAAAAAAAAATTTTCTGTTTCATGTAATTGTATTTTTGTTTTTGTTTTTCTGAGCAAAAAATAAATATCATACATTTTTCCCTGATTTACAGAAGACACCCACTAAAATGTCATTCAGTGTAACAATCTTGTCAGGCATATTTACAACAAAAATCAATTTATGACATATTAAAAAACTAATAACTTTCACCCCAAAATACTAATTAGTTCTTATTTTCCTTTTTTTTTAATTTGCCTCTATCCTATGTTTTGCCCATTTGTCAGTAAGAATTTTTTTACTCATTTAAAACGCAATAAAATTGAATATGCTCCCTTATAATTTTATATATTTTAATATGTACAGGTCAGAATAAGCATGTTGTTTGAATTTTTACAAAACTATAAGTGTTACACTGAATGACAATGGAACATTATTTCAACCAAATTTTGACATTTTA
>NW_015542414.1:55169-63637 GCF_001515605.1 Sinocyclocheilus anshuiensis | reverse complement strand
ATATATATATATATATATATATATATATAAACGTGCAAAAAAGAAGCATTTTTCCAGTAGTCTCTTTGCACTGTATATAATGCAAAAACACAACCAGGTGGCGTCAGAGATCACAACTGATAATTGGCCATATAAGTCTACCCAGATAACATAGCTCAGAATGTTAATCAGACCTATCCAGCAACCGCTGCTGAAAAACAGATTATGAAACCCATAATGGGACAACAAAAGCCAATGTCTGTATTCAGCCATGCTGCGCTCCCCAATAATGAAGCTTTTCTTTCCCGCTTGGCAACTGTAGCTTGCTCTTTACTGTTAATGTGTTTAGAGTAACTAGACATCAGAAAAGTGCCGGATGTGAATCTGTATGTGTGTGTGCGCATGTGTGAGAAAGTATATGTGTGTGCATATTTACACATGCATATCAATGTAATTTGTCTGTCATTCACTGTGCGATGGGTAGAGTTGATGTATTTTGAGTGTTTTTTTTTTTTTGTCTGTACAACTAAAAAAAAAAGACATAAGTTACAAGTATAAGTGATAAGCACGGTTCTCCTTGAGTTTGGGAACATTCTGCTTTCGTTTATCTGATGCCATAGTGATGCTGAAAACAAAGATGTGCACGTCAATGCCATTAGAACATTTTCTATTCATAATCACTCCATTTAGAAATATTTATAAACTCTTATTGGCCTACAGTGTCAGGGTCAGTTACATGTTTTTCCTGTTTTCAGCCTGGCTTTCATAGGCAGACTATTGTAATCTTTCCCAATGGCAACCGTAATGTAATAAACATTTAAATAACAATTTGTGTCTGTGAAATACTTGATACACATTACACAAAAACAAATCCAATACATTATATTATTTTATATGAAGTGACAGTTCAGTTGCTCATGCTTAAATGTATTTACTATATTTATATTTCAAAATAAAATAATAGAAGAGACCTTTAATTTAATCGTTTTTAAATAGCATTTTATTTTTACTGAAGGTTCATGAATACTAATTAAGTTACAGGACAGAAGGTTATGAGTACCATTTATAATGCAAGCTATGCGATCAGATTACTTTTTCAAATCACTAGTAAAGTAATGCATTACTTATAAATTTACAAGAAAATATCTGAGTTACTTTTTCAATTAAGTAATGCAAGTTACTTTGTTTTCCTATTTATTCCTATAGAAATCGGGAGTAAGTGCAGAGGCGCTTCCTTCAGCCTGAGGCTCATTGCTTTCACTTTTGGTGTGAAAGGGCTTTTACAGTTTCTTATTAAGTTTGTTACATTACAGGGCCATTACAGTTGGTTATTAAAATTAAATAAACAAGCACAGCTCAGGTGACAAAAAGTAACGCAAAAGTAACAATGCATTACGTTCCACAAAAAGTAACGAAATTAGTTACTTTTTATGGAGTAACAATATTATAATGCGTTCCTTTAAAAGTATCTTTCCCCAACACTGTAATTATCACTATGTAATAGAAGTAGAAGTGAATTGAATTTGTCAATGTGTACTCATAAATATTCCTATTATGGACAGTAGCTTAGCCTAACGCTTGGAGAAAGTTAATCTCGCATCATACTGTAACATTAAAAGTATTAAAGGGGTCATATGATGCGATTTCAATTTTTCCTTTCTCTTTGGAGTGTTACAAGCTCTTGGTGTATAAAGAAGATCTGTAAAGTTGCAAAGACTAAAGTCTCAAATCCAAAGAGATATTCTTTATAAAAGTTAAGAGTCAGCCACACCTACCTAAAACGGCTCGTTCTAACACGCCCCCACATGTCTACATCACGATGTGGGAAGATTTGCATAACGCCGCCCAAATGTTCACGCAAAGAAAGAAGGCGTAACTTTTATTCTCGCTGTAGTATTGTTGTTGCTGCCGCCATGTCGTGAAGACGCTGTGTGCTTCGTGACGAAACTACTTTGTTTGGTCTTCCAAAAGAGGACGATATCTGCTTCGTCATGCCTGGAGCTGATCTGTGCTGGTCGCTGAGGGAATACAACAGTATGGTGAGGGGCGTAACATTTCCGTCTCACACTTGAGGTATTCGGCCAATCACAACGCACTGGTTAGCTGGCCAATCACAGCACACCTCGCTTTTCAGACCGATGAGCTTTGTAAAAATCGACACGTTTCAAAAAGGCGGGGCATAGAGGAGAAACAATAATGTACAGTATGTGGAAAATAATGTTTTTTTTTTTACTTTAAACTGCATAAACACATTTCATTACACCAAATACACAAAATAATGTTATTTTTAGCAGCATCATATGACCCCTTTAAAACTACACTGACTTCATCAGAAGAATCAACTTCAATCTCAATCAGCTTCATGTAGTGACTCACTTTACCAGCAGATGGCGCAGTTCTGGAAAACCAGCAGATTAAAAATAAAGGGAAAAAAACGAATTAAACACCTCCACTTCTTCTATGTGACCATAAGTGCACAAATGAATGTCATCTCATTAGTATGTAAAGAAATACAAACGTTTGCGAGATTGGGTGAGATTTTGAGGAAGTGAACGCGCGAGCTCCGGTGGGTGTGGCTCGGCTCGGCTCACCTGAGTGACGCGGTGCGCGCGATGCACGGGAGGTGTAGCTGCAGGAATTCGGTGAAGTTCTGCTGAACATATAGTATGTTCAGGATCCGTGCAGGGAAATCTGACATCTGCTCAGTTTCAGAATCACTGTGCGTGTGATATTAGCCGGGTAAGTCAATCCTGTATTTATGTATGACCTTTAAACGGACTAAGAGTGCTCTTGTTTTGATATCTAGTTAATCTGGGCGTGAAATGCAGCTACAGTGAGTTGTTTATCCAGATAACTAGCATCAGTTATAGGTTAAAATGTTCCTGCAAGTTTTATCCAACAGTTATGTCAAGAAAATAAAACGGCTCTGAATAACAGTTCAGACTAGTGGATTATCCTCTTGGATTTCTATTATTATTATTATTATTATTTTAAATATTATAGCATGGATTTATACTAAACTGTAAATATAGGCTATATGTTTTGACTCCTGTAATGTGCGGAAATCTACAGTGTTGTATTGTCACATCTGACTGCACTCTTAGAAATAAAGGTTGTTTTTTAGAGTGAAGTATAACTCTTGCCCAACTGGCATATTGTTTTGTTTGTTTGGAATAATTATGTGAGTATTATACGAAACTAAACGTGATTCGTGAATGTGTGCACCTGTTTCCGTGATCAAGGGACATTCCAGACAGCTGTGAGATTGGGTTCCCGGAATAATAACAGGCAGTATTATTAGTGGCAGTATCCTGATGAGGCAATGCTGAAAAAATTGTATAAAATTAGTATTAAAACAGATGGAGCTGCATGAAAAAATAAATAAATAAATATATATATATATATATATATATTCTTATATTATTTATGCATTAATAATTATTTTTAAACTTTTTAAAAGACAATTAATAAACTGTTGCCTCCTGTAGAGCTGCTTGTAGCTTATTCATAATTGATTAACTTTGCAACACTGACAGATATAGAACTGATTTGAAACAATATTGAACTAAATTGAGCTGAATAATGACACAATTTTCTTCTGCATAACAGCTAAAATTGAGGTTGTTTCATAATTTATGAATTTGATAGCATTAAGTGTTATTTTCCTGTTTATTAATGTAAAGCTGCTTTGAAACAATCTGTGTTATATAAAGGGTTATCTACATAAATGTGACTTAATATATAGTTTTCAGTTGATTATAGTAGTATTTATGATGGAGTTTATAATTTATTCTGATTTGAGTTTCAAAAGAAAAAAATGGTGTGCACTCCTATTTTATTATTTACTTTTACGTCTTGCAACATACAGAACATACAGATTTGAATTTTAAAAAAGTGCAATACAATAAAGAATTACAGTAATGAGAATCTAATAACAATCTAGTGTTGTCAAAAGACCCGGTATTTCGGTACCAAGTCGGTACTAAAAAAATGAAAACGTTACGGTACCAGGTTTTTTTAAGTACCGGTGGTACCGAGTACCCGGTCAACCCGGTTCTTGCTGAAAAGTTATATTTTAGCTGGTGTAAATGATCTTATGTTGCATTTGGTCAGACTCAGCCCATTGCTTTACTGAAGTATATTATATTTTCCTTTTACAGCTGCAGCCTGAGGAAGATCCTGAAACACACCAGCAAACCCTAAAACAGACAACAGTTTACAGATGTTTTTCAGTGGCAGCAGAACTATGACTAAACTTTTGGGTGAAACTTGTTTACTTTTTTCATACTTTTATTACTTGTGGAAAAACTTGAAACAATTTTAAATGAGTATAAAGAATGGCATTGGTTTTGTACATTACATTTTTGTTTAACGTTATTAATAAAAATGTTGTTCAATTAGCATGTTTTTGTGTTTTGCTTTGGTACCGAAATTGGTACCGAGAACCGTGGATTTTCACTGGTATTGGTACCGAATACTGACATTTTGGTACCGTGACAACACTATAACAATCCCTATTGGGAATAATGGAATTACAAATCCCAAAAGTATTTTATTTTTAACACCCAATACAAAAACAGCAGCAACAACTTATGGTTCTTTTTTTTTTTTTGTCTTTATGCAATATTGGATTCTTTTGATTTTGGAGTGAAATGTGAGCCGGACATGTTGTTTCATTATCTTTAGGTGATAATTTCATTATACTAGCAAAGTCTAGAACATAATAACTTTTCCTTAGGCTTCATTGAGTACTTTGTTGATGAGTCGAAAGAGGTGGTGAATAGTTTCTTCAATGCTTTGTTCGCCTCCAGTGCACTTAACCTGCCTTTGTCTTCTGTTGAGATCTGTTTACAATGAAAAGACTTCCACCCTTATGATTTCAAATGACATTCAGTCAGAATTGCAGCTGAGTAGTCTGTCACTCCACCCATCTCTGTTGTAACAGGTTAGTGCTGTGGTGTGCTGGTGACCCCAACCTGATGTTCTTCTAGTGACAAACGCTTTCCAGCAGCCGATCAGGAGTCCCGGTGAAGGCGCCATGTCCCACAGAAACCCCCATGGCTCCACGGAGAACCAGTCTCTCCTTCTTCCGGAGAGCTGCTTCAGCTCGGTGCTTCAGCTGGAGCAGCCGCCTGGACGTTCGTCCTCGAGCATCGACCTGTCCAGAGTGGATTCCCCAGAGGATGAGCGGAGAACTGTAGTGCTCAGCACCCAGAGCGAAGCTGCTCGCAGGCAGGGTGCTCGCCAGCTCATCCCCAAGAGCCTGGCTGTGAGCAGCCGCCCAAGAAACCGCCACCACACCACCGTGGTGACCCTTCCCGTCAGCCTGCAGCCAACAGACCTCTCCTGGGAGGACTATGACAGTGATTTGGGCGATGGGATTTCGATGAGGAGAAATCGTAGGAATAAATCGTATCGTGCTGCCGTCACTAGTCTGAATCTTGACGCTTTGCCGAGCGAACTCCAAACAGAAGCGCTGGCACCCCTCAGCGAAGAGAAGGCGGTCAACCAAAAGCAAGCTCAGAAATCTGGACGCAAGGCAAGTGTTGTGTTATTAAACCACCAGAATACTTTTATATTAGTGCTGTCGAACGTTTAATCGTGATTAATCGCATCCAAAATAAAAGTTTTTGTTTACATAATATACGAGTGTATACTGTGTATATATAAATACAAACACATGCATGTATATATTTAAGAAAAATATGTTTGTATGTTCAATATATTTATATAAAATATAAGAATATAAATATATACATGTAAATATTTTCAAAATATTTACTGTATGTGTGTATTTATATATACATAATAAATATACACAATACACATACATATATTTTGTAAACAAAACATTATTTTGGATGCGATTAATCGCGATTAATCGTTTGACAGCACTAATATACATGTAAATATTTTCAAAATGTTTACTGTATGTGTGTGTATTTATAAATACATAATAAATAAACACAGTACACATACATATATTATGTAAACAAAAGCTTTTATTTTGGATGCGATTAATCGCGATTAATCGTTTGACAGCACTAATATACATGTAAATATTTTCAAAATGTTTACTGTATGTGTGTGTATTTATAAATACATAATAAATAAACACAGTACACATACATATATTATGTAAACAAAAGCTTTTATTTTGGATGCGATTAATCGCGATTAATCGTTTGACAGCAGCATTTTAAATTAATGTAGTTTGTTGAATTATCAAGATTTTGTTAAAAATCAAACTTTGTTGTATACAACATTGTTGCAATGTAAAATATGTTGTGATTTGTTATCGTTTTAAAGCATGTTTTTATATATCAGGCCATCAATAATATGTTCATAGACGAATTGACTAAATCTTTGATTGATTATTTTGCATTGTAGTTTCTTTAGTATTTCAAGTGGGACTTTGATTCATGACATACTCATAAATGAATGCTGGAGTGTGTAGCAAATATGAGACGTTTAAGCTGTTGGTGTGAGTGACACTGGTTCAGTTCAGGCCTGCATCGTGTCCCGACCCTATTCCCAATATCTCTCCCTCAGCGTTCCTGTCAGCTCCATACTGTTCTTTCAGTAAATGCAAAACTATTCAAATATTCTCTACCATATTCAAACTATCAGAAGAATTTTTTGCAACCTCATGGGATGTTTATGTGGGATGACATCTGTTTTTCTCAAGTTGTCACCTATCAAAGAAGCTTTTTTAAGCCTGTAGAGATAAAGTCCATTGTAATATCACATTGTCAGATGTATTTATGCTGTGTTTCCTCACAGAGAACATTGGGGAGGATCAGGAACAGGAAGGAAACTGGCTCATTTAAAGATGGTTTGATATTCAACACTGTTCCTACAATTTTTTGTTTAAATGCATAATATAGTATACCATATAGTATTCATCCATCCATCCAAGCTGATAGCGTTATGAACTTTCCAAGTGACTTGATGAACTGTATATCCTCAGAAAACTATACATGCAATAGTAACACTTCTAAGTCCCATTAGTTAATGTTAGTTGATCCATTAAATATTAAATAAGTATTTTAAATTAAATAAACATTAAAAAATACATTGTTAGTTCATGTTAACTCAGGTCCATTAAATTTTATTTTAACTGCAACTTTTGATTTGAGTAATGTATTAATAAAAGTTTAAAATATAAATGCTTTAGAAGTATTTTTCGCTGTTGCGGTTCATGATAACTAATGTAATTAACAAATGGAACCTTATTGTAAATGTCAGTTTGAATCTAATTAGATTTTTGGGTACAGTAAGATGGAATGTTTTTCCCCTCAAAGATCGTTGTAGAGCCTTTAAGGTCCAAAACTGCTATTATATAAACTACAGCTGGTTGTTTGTCGTCTTCTTACAGAGCCGCGGTTTTATCAGGAGATCAAGGAGCGAGGCCTGAACGCCAGCAGCTTGAGCACAGAGGACGATGAGTTCTCACCGACCGAGCTGCCGGAGGAGGATCAGGGCATCGTGGTGAAGAACTACAGAGCAGCGTACATGACATGGAGTCAACTGCCAAAGGTGATGAGGACCAAATCCCTGCTGAAGGGTCACTCGCTTGAGATCAAGCTGTGGTTGAAACCTCTGAGAGCTGTGAAATACTCCCATCGACATTTAGAGACTTAACCAATTTTATGAATTGATTCCACTTAGGACATAAATGCAGTGCATTTATGACATTAAATTATTTATTTAAATATTTAAAAAAAAATACATTTTTTAAAAAATATTTATAAAAGTGTTGTTGATTCCTAATAAGTACATTTATTGTCTTATTTCAAACGTAGGTTAAGGATTTGGGCGTTTTAGATCTCATCTCCCCTGAAGAACGCAAAAGACAAGAAGTGAGTCTATTAGCATGTTCACTTGTTACACACACACACACACACACACACACTCTCTCACACACACACACACTCACATTTACACACACACACTCACATGTTTGTTTTTGTGAATTGTGGGGACATTCCATAGGAGTAATGTTTTTTTATACTGTACAAACTGTATGTGCCATTGCCCTACACCAACACTACACCTAACCCGACCTCTTACAGGAAACTTTCTGCATTTTTACTTTCTCAAAAAAACTCACTCTATGATTTATAAGCGCATAGATGATGGAGGTTTAATGAGATGTTGAAACGTTAAGTTGTTTAATATTTTCTGTTCCAGTGGCGCCATCAAGCGTTCAGTGATACCCCTCACAGGAAACTTTGTGCTATTTCAGATTTTCAATACACTCCATTCTGTGTGATTTATAAGCGTTTTGAAAAATGGGGACATGGGGTAATGTCCTCATAAGTCACCTTCTCCTTGTAATACCTGTCATACCCATGCCATTATACAAATTTGTGTCTTCATATAACATCTTCACATAACATACACACATACACTCACAGTGTCACACGCACGCACGCACGCACTCACACACACACTCTCACTCACTCTCACTCTCACACTCTCACACA
>NW_015542414.1:32592-55143 GCF_001515605.1 Sinocyclocheilus anshuiensis | reverse complement strand
AATCTCCATCACCTGCGTGCTTTCACATTGAGCAGCATTAACTACACAGAGCCGTTGTTCACTGATGAGCTGCGCAAAAAATCGCGCGAATATGAACGTGGTTTAGCGCAGCTCGTCAGTGAACAACGGCTCTGTGTAGTTAATGCTGCTCAATGTGAAAGCACGCAGGTGATGGAGATTTACCGCTGATTACAGAACCGGCTTTCTGACAAGATGCGCGTTAAATATCGCATGCGATTAATCGTGCAGCCCTAATTCAAATAGAAAAGTTATTGTAAAAAAATATTATAATATTTCACAATATTACGCTATCTCTCTCTCTCTCGCTCTCTCGCTCTCTCTCTCTCTCTCTCTCTCTCAGTTGATTAGTTAATTTTCAAATGCTAAAATATATTGATATATGAAGGAATTTTGATACTTTGCCTATCAAACATTAGTATCACGTGTTTATAGTTAATGTGATGAGCTGCACCTGTGGTTACTCTGATAGTGTGAACGCACCCATGCATTCAATAAAAATTGACTAATGAAATTAGTTCTTGTCACATAGCTCATAGTTCTCAATTTGCACATGACATTAGCTTTGATGTGTTGCTGTTCAGTGTTTCTTAATCATATTCCTGGAGGAGACCCAACATAGCACATTTTGGATGTTTGCTTTATTTGACACACTCAGTTCCTGGAGCGCTCTTCTAATGAGCTAATCGCCGGTTCATGTGTGTTCAAACCTGAATTGTATAGTAAAAAGATGCACTTTTGGGGGTCTTCAGGAATCATGCTTGAGTTGAGAAAAGCTGATCTAATGCAACAAGACGTTATCAGTGTATCCAAATGTTTTCAAGGCCTGTATGTCAGACTGGCACGAGTAAATGAAGTCCTTTCATTTAGTCATTGTCAGAAGGCTGTAGTGTTGATATGAGTGCACTCAAATGGCTGTGTAAATACTAAAGTTCACTTTGTGCACACTCACACCCAGACACACCCACACGTCTGACTCTTAGCTGATCATTTGGTCCACCTGCTGCTTTAAATGAGGCTGCATTGTGGATTTTCATGGAAAGGACATTCGTTCCTAAAGCTTGTTTGTGTCGATAACTTTAAAGCATGTCTTATAATAAATGATTTACTGAAGCAAAAGGTCTTTTGCCAGATCTCTGATAGTTGTTATAGATATACTGTATGTGATATTGTGGCCTTAACATATGGTTCGAGTCGTCCTGTAAGTCTGTGTGCTTTCATTGTCCACTGGGTGAAGATTACAAGTCTGACACTTAGAAAAGTAATGGCACACTTCTCCTTAAGCCACATGACCTGAGGTGCATTTAAGCACAAATGGGGTGGAACCGGATGCGTGCCAAAGATTAATTGTTTAAATAACTAACTTTATGTTTGAGAAATGGTAATGCTTGCCTAAGCAAGCAACTCTAAAAGAACTATCACATTCTTAACTCTTGGACTACCATTGACTAGTAAGGCAATGTTTTCTTCATCTTGGTCTTTAAAGAGTTATTTGGTTGTTACTTAGTTCTTGATGTCACATTAAAGTTTTTTTTTTCAGATTAGTGTTTTGGTTGCATTATTTCATGATTAGTTCATGATGTCAATCCATCAGTTGGGCTTAAGCAATACGAGGGTTTCTCTGTAACAAGTTCAGATCACTTCTACATGTCACTATGCATTTGAAAAAAAAAAACATTGTTGGAAAAGAAACACATTCAGTTTTTTTTACCTGTTTGATACTCCACAAGTCACATTGTATCTCTGGTTTTTTTTTTGCTTTGCAGGCCATCTTTGAAATCATCACGTCAGAATATTCCTACCTGCACAGTTTAAGCATCCTGGTGTCTCATTTTAAGGACAGTGCAGATTTGAAAAAGACCATGACAACAACAGAACACCATCATCTGTTCTCCAACATATCCGTCATCCAGGACGTCAGCAAACGGTACAAACATTCACTTATGCTCTACATTTTAATATGGATCAAACAGTACAAAGATCCTCTTTTGTTATAAATTCTAATAAGGATCATGATATGCCATCCATTCAAAAATGAAATCTAGAAAATATATTTTGGTGGGTTTTCAGAAGTGGGGAGGCCGCACACACACACACACTATGTAAAGTTAATGAATGAAAAGGATTAGTAATGCACATTTCTGTTGAAATTCTGTGAAATGGATGTAAACATTGTAAAATATGGCAAGCAGAGTGTAACTTATTGATAGATGAAAAAAGTCTAATTTGCCTAAATATTTCATTAAAGGATTAGTTCACCCAAAAATGAAAATTAGCCCATAAATTACTCACCCTCAAGTCATCCTAGGTGTATATGACTTTCTTCTTTCAGACGAATCCAGTCAGAGTTATATTAAAAATTGTCTTTGATCTTTCAAGCTGTTTCATGCCACTCAGCGGGTGTTGCATGCATCAGTCCAAAAGCAGTTAAATAAGAAGCACCCATCCATAGGTGAGTAATTTATGGGCTAATTTTAATTTTTGGGTGAACTAACCCTTTAACAACTTGAGGTGCATGTATGAATTTGCATGTTATTATTTATTTTTTTTTAATCCATACAGTGGAGCTTTCTGTGCATGTGCAGAATGTATCAAATCATTATTAATGTTATTTTTTCAAGTATGGTGTCTTAAGAGGTGGTCACACAAGACTTTGAGCACCGCAACGGTCCTTGATACAGTCTACTCCACTTTCTGCAATGATACAAACAAATGTGTGTTCTTTTAATTCAGCTAAGAGCTCACACTACAATTAATCACAGGTCACATGTCAGAATTCACCAAACTTGAACTCTGGAAGGCAGGGAAATGCGAATTAAGCTCGTGTTTCTGGTCTCCGGCACGTGCATACATATGAATGGAATGCAAAATGTAGTCTGACCGTCCCTTAAATGCAAAGCCTTGTAGATAAACTACTGATATTAGAAAGTAGTTAAAGTTTTTATGCAAATCAAGAGATTTCAATTATAGTGATTTAATTAGATTTTTATTTGATTTGCGCACGTCACTTTCATCTGTGACAGTCAGACAAGTTGCAAGTTAAACCGTGTATCATGTTGTGGCTCCTAACAAAGTTATCAGACAACTGGCCAGGGTTGCCAGGTCTGCATAACAAAACTACCCCAATCGCGTTCTGGGGGAAACTGGCTATCAAAATCACTCCAAAATTTCATTCCGGAGACTAAAAAAAACAACCTGTGGCAACAGAATAAAAGAAGCCCAGATCTGCAGGACTTGGCAAAACTGCAACTGGCCAATATTTACTCAGTACTTTAAGTCATTTGGTGCTTGATGGGTGCTAGTCTATATCATGCATGACAGCTGTAGATACAAAACTACTGTGTTATATAGTGTATCATTAATAGTGGAATTATGGGTTCAGCTCCTTTCTGAGCCAGATTTAAGAAAAAGCTGGATGCAAGATCACACATGAGCTTTCAGCAGATGACTGCTGGATGTGTTCAGACTCGCTGGTTAAACTGGTTAAGCAGCTTGCCTCTGCCTGGATTCATGTTTCTCAAAACAGGGGCTTTCACACATTTACAATGACACTTTATACCTGTTTCTCAGAAACTGTGAATGCGTGGTTCTTCTGGAGACACTAAGCGGTGTGGCTCTAAAATAGGCTGAAGTATAGTGGCTCTAATGTATGCTAAAGCTTTCAGAACATGTTGTGTCATGCGGTTTGGTCTTGTTTATGAAACAAGCACACTAAATGAGCTGGAGTGTGGGAGCGAGGCCTTCCAGTCTGGGAGTTGCCGTTAGGGCTGGGAAATAACAGACTCGAAACTTTCTGTTTGATAGGAGCTTATGGAGAAAGTCTTGCATACGGCTGGGGTTAAAGTGAATCTTTGTATTTGTGTATTTGCCATACTTAAAAAAGGCAAGTCATTTGTGAAAATGTGATGTTAAAGTTAACCAGTGGTCCATTCTTCTCAAACTAAGGTGAACAGATTTCTGAAATGGAAACCAGAGACATTTTCTAGAGGTCAAAATGTCATTAAAATCTCCAAGTCACCAAAAATCACAGTAACGGTGGGTGACAGTCCAGAAAATTAGAGATATGATGAATCATTTTATTTTAAAATGCTGTAGAGTTTCCCCAAACTGTTAAATAAAGTGTGAGCAGCAGAGAGTTGCATGATGGTTTTGCGCCCCCTGGTGGTCTGTTCAAGTCAGATGGCGCTGTTTACGTCCTAGTATTTCCTTTTGTCAGCTGCCTAAAATAAATAATCAAATACATTTCCACTGCATTGATCATATAACGTTTTTATTCTTAAATGTGGAATTATTTAGACATGGTTTGCAACAAAGAATGGCATAAATGACCACATATGCTCTCTAATGTTTCTTAGGTTTTTTGAGGATCTGGATACGCGTCACCAAAAACACCCTGTGATCAAGGACATCAGTGATACAGTGAATAAATATGCGACTCAACATTTCGAGCCGTACATTGTGTACTGCGCCAATGAGACCTTCCAGCAGAGAACGCTCCAGAAACTCCTGTAAGCACCGATACACACAGTACCATCTAAAATAATGAACGGATGCTAACAAAGCCGTTTTGATTGGTTAATAGGAATTTAAAGTGACTTGTGGTTCGTTTTTGTGTTTTAGGTCAAGTAACAATGTGTTTCGAGAAACTCTGAAGCGGATTGAAGGCAGTGAAGCATGTGGAGGTTTGCCCATGATCTCCTTCCTCATCTTACCCATGCAGAGAATCACTCGTCTGCCACTTCTTTTGGATGTAAGAGACACAATCCTCCTGTTAAGCACAGGTTTAAATTGGGCATCTAAGTCATCCAACCTGGAGTTCAGGTCTGCCTCTGCTCTAATGCTGCCTTTAAGTTCTTTTGGGAGTTTGGAAATTGGAATGAAAATTATAGCTAGTAAACACTACCAGAAGTTTGGAAAAAAATGTTTTATTTATTTATTTGAAAGAAGTATTTTATGCTCATTGAGGTTGCATTTATTTATTTGATCATAATAATGGAGACCGCAATACTGTGAAATATTATGACAATTTAAAAGAACTGTTTTCTATTTTGCTTTAAGATGTAATTTATTGCTGTGATCAAAGCTGAATTTTCAGCATAATTACTCCAGACGTCTTCAGTGTCACGTGATCCTCATTCTAATATGCTGATTTTAATTATTATTGATGGCCAATTATTAATCATTGTTCTTATTATTAACAATGTTGAAAACCGTTGTGCTGCTTAATATTTTTGAGGAAACCATTTTTTTAATTTAATACTTTTATTCAGCAAGAATGTAATAAATCAAAGACTATATAGAACACAGACATGTATAGGTAGATGCCTCATTAGCGACTGTTTTTATGGGCCGCTATACGTAAGCCGTCTGCCATATTGTAACGGTCAACTTGACGTCATTCACCATAGTAATCACTGAATATTCGAAAGATGCCACAATCCTGGGGCCCGTTGCATAAACTGTTTAGACTAGTCTTAAAAAGTTAGTCATCTGATCAGGTCATATACTTTTTTAATTCAATTATAAAAAGGTAGATTGGTCTTATTTATATTGAAAAAGTAAGACTGATTACCCCTTGGCAACTGCTAGTTGGTCAAACTAGTTCTTAAGACACAGTCTTAACATGGTGGCTAAGTTTATGCAACTGGCCCCTGCACAGAACTGCTCAATGGCTCTGTGAGACCCTACAGTATGGTGAATGACGTCAGGGATGGGTAAATGCAGAGCACTAATTCCAAGTATGGGTCACCATACTTGGCCACATGTCATGTCACTTTCACTTCACTTTCACTTTAAGTTGACCGTTCCAAGATGGCAGCCGCATCTACATGCCTGGAGCCGTCGAATGGGGCGTCTATACATATCTATGCTTGCATGCCCGAGAGGCGTTTCAAAGATGGCCTGAGTGTAGAGTGACATGACTTGTCTTAAAGGGACTTTGAATAAATTGATCAAACATGAGGGTCAACACATTATGCTATATAATGCTACAAAAGATGTCTATTTCAAATTCATTGGAGAATCCTGATGAAAAAATATATCACAGTTTCCACAGAAATACGTAGTAAGAACTGTTTTCAACAATGTTAATAAGAACCATTATTAAGAATTGAACACCAGTAATTTGTGATGATAAACTAGCGCCAAAACTGAGTGGCAAATTAGCATATTAGAATGATTTCTGAAGGATCATGTGACACTGAAGTTATGACTGATAACTAAAAGTTATTTTAAAATGTAATAACATTTCAAAATGTTACTGATTTCACTGTATTTTTGATCAAATAAACGCAGACTTTAAAGCATTAGAGACTTTAGATGGGTAGTGTACCTGAAGAAATGGTTTATAAACTATTTTTTTGTGTGGAAATTATTCGACAATTTACGTAAGCATGATTTTATGAATGCATTTTTCTGCTGACGTTTTAGAAGTGAGGTGTGCCTTATGTATTTTGTCATTCACATTTCGCCACAGAGAATGATTTTGTCAAAGCCTTTGTTAAACTGGTTAAATATTTTTGCATTGCAAGCATTATTGTGTAATAACTATACAGTCAACATTCATAATTACAACTTAAACTGTATTAACAAAAATAAATGCAAAAGTACTAGGAGCATCAGCTTGTGTCGGCATCAGGTTAATATACAAGTGAATATCGAAGAGAAATATAAAGATTTTTTAATATGCAATCCAATACAAAATTTATAGGCACGTTAGGAATCTGAGGCTCAACTGGTAATTACAGTGATGCACATGACTGCATGACACACTTGCCTGTAATTTTCCACTGAACCTAAAGAGCTTGACTAGCTGGTTCAGGTGTGTTTGATTGCTTCTAAACCGGTAGATCTGGCACTGAAACCTTGTACTGAAATTGTGTTTTATATTTTGTCTTTCCACATCGACACAGACCATCTGTCAGAAGACCCCTAAAGAGACTGCTGAATACTTTGCTGCCTGTTGGGCTTTTAAAGCTATCAGTAAGGTATGCTGCTACTCACTATAGATCATAAAACGACACTTTTCAAAACTAGTTGATCTGGTCGTCTTGATGGTTACTTGACGAGTAGGTTGGTTTCTGCAAGATCAGTAACAAAGTGTTTTGTGGTGCACCACTATTTCAGTTCAACAAAACCTCAGAGGTTAAGGAATGATATTACACTTCTGTAGAAGCCACAGTACACACAAGTGTGATTGCAACATACATACTGTATATTATATTATTATTCAGGAATGTTTTAGTAGCACAAACGCAGTTTTTCACAGCTGTTCTAAATGTTTTCTCCCTTTACTCCTGTCAGCTGGTGAAGCACTGTAATGATGGAGCGCGGAGGATGGAGCGGACGGAGCAGATGTACACCATCCAGAAACAGATGGAGTTCGGCAAGATCAAGGTACGTGTTGATAAAGGTCGCTGATAAACGTTACTTTGAATTTGAGAGGCATGTAAAGAACGCCGTTTGCAATATCTGACCCAGATGAGGCCTAGATTTGAGGTATTTTATCCATAAGAAAATAAATATTTCAAGATTTAATGAATTTACTGTGGATAAATTAATTATTAAATTAGTGAGTAAATACAGAGTTCTGGCATGAAACTCTAGATGGCGCAGGTCTAGCTCAATCTGACCTGGCGACATCATTGTCACATGGCACAGCTGATTGGTTCTCTCCTGTATCGGTAGCCAATGAGCTCGCTGCTCAACATTCAAATACCTGGCTTTTGTTTGCTGTAGCAGTTGCAGTGCACTTCAGAAACCCTCCACCTTCCCCAGCTCCATCTGTATAGATCTGCTATGAGGTGATTCATGTATGCTATATGGGGGTTATTCATATATGTTATATGTGCAGCAGCAGTATTTCTTACATGCTTACAGCAGCATGTTGTGGATGTATTGGCAGTAGCCAGTCTCGGACATGCTCTGCCGCAGCAGCAGCGTAGCAGATCTATTCCGCCAAGACCAAATACAGTAACATTGTCATGTACATTACCATGCCAATCCCTCCGAGAGTAGTCATGACAGAAATTAGTTTATTCATCTGGAATGAATTGGATCATAAAAAGTGTATATTTACATTCCAGCTTTTTGGAGTCAAGTCAATTTGCCTTTATTTCTATGCCGCTTTATACAGTACAGATTGTGTCAAAAGCAGCTTCTCAGTGATAGACAGAAAAACAACACAGTCAATTATGGAAATTTATAGGGTTGCAAGATAAATCATATTTAAATCTTTTTTTTTTTCAATTTATTTACCATAATCATCTACGATATTTGAAAAACTTTCCATTTTAATTTGGCATTTGCGTTATCTTGCATTGGTTGTGGTTGACTGATGTCAAGAGTTCAGGTAAGAGTGAAACATAAGAGCAAGATATTTTAATGGACGATTGCAAAGGAAAAACGCACAGACCAGGGATGTGTATTAAGCTAGAAAGGATTATTTCTCAGCGTTTTGTGTTTGTATTTAAATACTTGTTTATGTATGTTTTTAGCCCTTCCCATTGGTGTCGTCATCCCGCTGGCTGAAGAAGAGCGGTGAGCTGGCGGTGTACACTGACGATCTCAGCATTTTCAGGAAGGCTTTCAGCTATAAGAGCTACTATCTGTTCCTCTTCAATGATGTGCTCATCGTCACCAAGAAAAAGAGGTCAGACCTGTGATGCTGTACAGTCTCTTACTGCACAACAGCTGACCTTATTGTAAAGTGTTACCATTTAACTTATTACAGTACAAATTATGGCTGATAGTACTTGCGGTTCAACAGTCAAGCCTATTGCATTGTAGGATACATTACACAGTGATCTGACAAATGCAGTAAGTCATCCGAGTATTCTGGGTATACAGAACATTTGCATCAAGTGTACAGTATTCATACACTATATAAAAAAAAATTTAAAAAAAGGAAAGTACATAGCCGACATCTTGACTGCTGTATCCAGTCAGTGGGGAGCAAACTTCATTGGCTTAATTTCATGAGTATATTGCATAACTGATGTCTGAGCTGTGATATTAATAGTGTCAATAACACTCTGTTTATCTAGCGAGGAGAGTTATGTCGTGTTGGACTACGCCACTGTGGACAAGGTGGAGGTGGAGGAGGAACTGACAGATTCCAAACTCAATCTGAAGCTGCTGATGAATCCCAACAGCGATGGCCGAAGTGAACAGATACTCGTGGCAGAAAGCAAGTAAGATAGCCATGAAATACCCGTTTGTTAGCAGGCGGAGCTGTTCTTTTAAACACAAGCTTTGTGTATGTGTTTTTGTTTAGTATCAGTTAGGGCTGCATGATTACGACAAAAAACCTAATTGTCGATTATTCCCTTGAAATTGTAATTGCGATTATTAATTACGATTATCACAATTTACATTGAATGATGTTTATACCATTGTTTGATGCAACTGCATGCCGTATTTTTATATGAAAATAAACAAGATGAAAACACTCTTACTGAAAAACCTTTAGTGCTTTTCTATAGTATTAAGCCTCAAATGTCAAATATACATCGGATTGGTTTCTTCTTTCAATTATAAAAAAGGAAAAATATGAATGGTATTATAATGTTATACTAAAACTAAAACAATGGAAAAACCCTTAAGATAACATGTAGAAAGAAAAAAACATATCTTAAGCGTGCAGAATAACGTAAGTGGACTTTGAAACGATTAATTGCCGCTTTGAACGATTACGTAATTGTGGCATCCATAATTGTAATTGCGATTAGAAATTCAATTAATTGTGCAGCCCTAGTATCAGTATTTGCTACATCAGGCTTTTATGGCTCATATACTATGATATAGGAGATTATGAAAAAGAAAAAAAAACACCAATACATCCAGTACTGTCTTAGTACGAGATTATATTTAAATGTTTCGTTTCATGATCAATGCTCTGTAGTTTTTATTGAGGGGGGAACATAATTCATTGATGATTGGGAGATGAACAAATAGACGTTCCTCAAAAGCCTGACATATTATATTTGATACATTTTAACATGACTTTTCTTTCAAATTATGCATGGATAATCAAGTAAACCTAAGTTGCTTCACTTCACAGTCATCTTGAAATATTACCAAAAATATAGTTGTTTGCTTCAGTAATCAGTAAAGATTTCACAGCAAAAAGACACGTGTACCACAACCTGAAGGGGACATTTTTTATAATTATACTATTATATTATATCAGGCCTATTACTTGTTAAAGATGGCAGAAGGCATGAAGTAGATTGTGTTTTTCAGCTATTTTAATTATGCTGACAACAGAAGGCTTTATAAGGTAATATCGCTTACTAAACATGTCTGTGTAAAGTTATATGCACGATTAAAACTTTTCATAACCATGTAAACCACTTCATTATATTGAAAATGACTGGTTTACATATCACAGTAGTTGCACTGAAAAAAGGACAACTAACAGCGCATCCCTGCAGCGCAGCTGACACAGAATAGAGCGTACGCTGCTTGCGTTCAGTGGTTATTCTCCAAAATGGTGATGCGGAGAGACACAAAGGAGACGAATTGTTGAATAAAGTCGTTATTTTTGTTTTCTTCACGTACAAAAAGTATTGTCGTCGATTCACAACGTTACGGTTGAACCACTGATGGCAGATGGACTATTCTGATGCTCTTCATACTTTTCTGGACCTTGACAGTGTAATTTACTTGGCAGTCAATCGGACAGTCACAAGCCTCCCGGTTTTCATCCAAAATATCTTAAATTGTGTTCAGAAGACAAAGAAAGCTTTTACGGGTTTGGAACGACATGGAGGTAAGTGATTGACAAAATTTTCATTTTGGGATGGAGTGTCCCTTTAAGTGCTACTTTAGTATTTAGTGTTTTTGCCACATTTACTGTTGTAAGTGATGGATTTTCCTAGATTCTGATGGATTATTGTTCTGAAATGCTTTTAGGCTGGACAGAGCTCGATGGGTCACAGCACTGCAGGATGTCAAAAAAACCAAGAGCATCGCTAATGATGGTGAGTCTGATCCGTTCATTTGTCATTAAAATAGCCTTGCAACGTAAATTTTGCGCACTTCAATTCACATCTTGGAAACCACTTAGCAAGTTAAGATATATTATTGCTAACACTTAATTTTGTTTGGGCATCCAAGACTTGCCTCAATATGAAGCTACCAAAGCCTATATGCCAAAAGCACCCGATGAGCTGAGCCTGCAGCAGGCAGAATTGGTCATCGTTTCACAGGAAGTGGAAGGTAAATATGGAAGCTTTCTTTGTACATTTCTGAAATGGTGTGATTGAAATGATTACAAACCAGTTTAACCCTCCAGAATAACAAGTATGGCTGTATCCAGAATCACACTGAGAGTAGGTACTTCTTTTTGAGTGAATAAAAAACAAAATCCTTCATAGTATGAGTAATCTGGATATAATACATCTGTCATGTTCTCATTGTAATGTAACCTAACAGCGTCAGTTGTGACACGTCTCTGCTATTCACAAACCCTCTCCCATAGCCTTGTGGCATAGTAAAGTGTCTTATTAAATGTGTACTTCAGAATATTGCTGGAAATAGTCATTTGGGTACTTTTGTTAACTACCGTTTTATGAATACTATGAATTCAGACATACTGCTATATAACATGAATGCTATCTGTGTGAGGACCGCTCAGACTCTACATTAAGCGTCACGGTTTCCACGTCAACAACACTTTTTCTTGTTTGTAAGTTGCTCTGGATAGGCATTAACTAAATTAATGTATGTAAATATTGAAGAATTAGGTCAGTGTGTAAGTCCGTCTTGCCATAGGCTGGTGTCATGGAGAGCGGATGAGAGATGGCGAGAGGGGCTGGTTTCCTGCCAGCTGTGCCACTCAGATCACAAACCGCGCCGCCATGGAGAACAACATACAGCGTATGGAGCGACTGCGCAAGGAGACCGATGTCTGAGCGGACTGTCTCACTCCACTGAACATACTGTACTTCTGACACTGAAGGACACTCAGTTTACAGAGATACTAGTGATTTTAAACAAGCGCTAGTAATGTGAATTACAAAACTTTCTACAGACCTCATGAACTGTTAGTTCACAGCAAACACCACTCGTACAAGAGGAACTGTTTCTGGTTTTTATTTCAGCTTGCCTGTGTTAAAATTCATGTTTGGATACATAAAAAGTTATTTAAAAATGTCAAACTGACCAGATATCAAATTACTTTTAAAAACCATTTGGTGTAAAAACTTAAGACCGATTTAGAAAAACATCTGCCGTTTCCCCAAAACTTTTAGCTGTCACATAAAAACAATGGAAAAAGAAAATAGGTCTGCATAGAGTCTGCAGGCAATTGGTGGTAATCTGGTCGAAATGCATTTTGCAAGCTTACACGATCGAAGTCATATCTGTTTCTTATTGCTCAGATCTTTGATGTTTCTTCTTGACAAAACTGCAAATGCAAACAAACAAACAAAACAAAAAGAGGTTAGCATGCTTAAAACCGCTTCTAAAATCTATCAATCAGTAGCATAAGCACAAGAGTGTGCCAGACCAGAGGGTCTGCTAAATCAAATCCACTGCATTATCATCTAGCCTTCCATCAATGAAAAGTGCAAACTGAATCTGAAACATCCATTACCTAGAGTCCATCCCCTCCCATTCTACTGACACACAATTATGTGCTGATAAAACGCCACAAATCCAAATATAAAGCAAACTTCATGAAAACATCCAAGTCATAGCTCACCCAAAAGGGCATACAAATTACACTATTTTTGTGTTACAAATGTTCAATTCTTTTAAAGTACATTTGACAATTTTGCACTGTTATAGTAAAATTACAATAAATTTTGGAAGCGGCACGAAAAGAAGAAAAAAATACCAACATTGCCATGATGTATAAATACTTTATAAATGATTTTACACAAAGTAATAGGAATTCCACGGTGAATATGTGCTTAATTGTTATGAAAATGAAGGCAAAGTGAAATAAATCTTAATGCTTCAACAAATAGGCTTTATTTTCTTAAAGCAAATAATATAATTCAACATTTTGTTTTGGGTGTCAAATGTGACCTGGATGTGCTCTGCAAAGGTTTCATGAGATTTAAAAAAAAAAAAAAAAAAAAAAAAAGCTTAACGACTAAGAAAATATCTACAGGACTGACTCATGACTGGTTTTCTAAGAAAGCACGCTACTGTCAAAAACACAATATACTTGATAAGCAAGTCTGTTCATTCACATGCAATGACAGCAGCACCCACCCGGCCGGATGGTCCAGATGTTCAAGCCGGTGGTGGTTAATCCGCTCCGCCCTGTTCGGCTTCGGGAGCGGCTGATTTGTCGGCTGATGCGTCAGCTGCCTTGCTGTCCTTGCCGTCCTGAGGCTTGCTTGTCTGGGGCCGTCTGCGGCGGTAGTTGAAGTTGCGGCGGTAGCGGCGCTGACGGGGTTCCTGGTTCTGCCCACCCTCGCCCTGGTTCTCCTTATCATCCTCCTCCCCTTCCCGCACCGGCCGGGGACGTGGGGGTCCCCTGCTGGATAGACACAGTGATGTTAGGAACAGTGTACACTGATGATGGTGAATTGCTCACAAAGCTTAAAATATCCAACAAATCTAAAGGATCAAATAAGAGAAACGGCTCCAAACAGCAAGATGCTGTAGAGCAGCGGTCACCAAACTCGGTCCTGGAGGGCCGGTGTCCTGCAGAGTTTAGCTCCAACTTGCCTCAACACACCTGCTTGAAAGTTTGAAGTATACCTAGTAAAAGCTAGATTAGCTGGTTCAGGTGTTTAAATAGGGTTGGAACTAAACTCTGCAGGACACCGGCCCTCCAGGACTGAGTTTGGTGACCCCTGCCGTAGAGGGTCCATCAAGCTCTCAGTGGACTGTCAATCAAAGAACCAGCTGTTAAAGGGACTAGAACTTAGCAAAAAAAATGACACTGTATTTATGTAAAACACCTTGATTAAAGCACCATGATTTGATCATATTATTGTATTGATGTATAAAAATGTGTACTGCTGTTGTTACAAAAACATTAATATGCAAAATACCATGCAGACTTGAGCAAACATTGACCCAACTACATTTTTCCTACAGAAATGACAGTATTTAGGACAGAGTTCCTCAAATCCGGTCCCGAGTTTAGCTCAAACCCTGATCAAACTCACCTACTTGAAGTTTTCCAGTAACTCTGAAGACCTTGACTAGCTTTCTCAGGTGTGTTTGGTTAGGGTTGGAGCTAAAGTGTTAGGGCAGTGGCCTTTCCAGGGCCAGATTTGAGGAACCCTAATTTAGGAGATTTGGCAGCCAAACTAAAAGGTATTCACAATATTACTCAATTGCAAATATTGTGAATACTTGAAATCTCGCTCGACCCTAACTGCAGTCTTGCTCAGCCTCACGTCTGCAAATACGACATGCAAACCTTGCTCTGAACCTTGCTCGGAAGCCTCTGTAGTAGTTCTGCCTCATTGGTTTGTTGCCCTGGTCTGGACCACCTTGGTTTTCATCACCTTCCCCACCCTAGAAGCCAAGAAGAGCATATCTCAGGCAAAAAGCTTCTAACAACATACATTTTGTTTCAAAATACTATATAATGTTGTATTTAATTCATGGATTCAGATTCGTCAGCCTACCTCTGTCATTTCTCCTCTCTGGGGTGTGTTGGAGTATGGGGGGCGTCTGCTGTAACGCCTCTGCACAAAGTATGGTGGGTAGCGCCGTCTGCCAGGGTAAGTGGGTCTACGCTGCTGTTGCTGCATCTCACCCTCGGGGGAGTTTTCTTCCTCTTCCCCCTTCTCCCGTGTCTCTCCGTCGCTCTGATAGTTCTCCTGGTAGTCACGAGGGGGGGCCCTCCTGCGTGGGTACCGCCTATATCGGTTCCTGTCAGCCGCATACTTACTGCCCTGCACAGGAACGCCACCCGGGCCAGTAACATTGGCTGCCTCGGCACCCTGAAAGAATTAAGACAAAATGTATATCGAATATCTCCTAATTCAATAGACACACACATTTCGTTTTGATAATGGACGCAGAATGGAGGAATTTCCTGGAAGTCACTTTGAAAAGGCTGCTGTACAGTAGTCTGGGCAGAAATGTGATATTTAATCAATATCCCTTTAATGCAATTTATGAAAGGAATTCAACTACTTTTACTCCGGATCTACTAAGAATTTTTTTTTAGCACTTTTAAGGAAGCAACACCCAATAAATAGCCCTAACTACACATTATCAGTCAAATCTATGATCATTTTTATTAATGCTTAGCATATTTGAGATTAAAGTCGAATTATAAAATAAACAGAAATATTAAAATGATGTAGTGACCAAACAAATATAAAAGTAACGCCAATATAGGTCACATTCTGCTTATTCAAGAAACTTCATAAGGAGTTCACATGTACGATGGACACTTAAGGTCCAAAAAATTCAGTCAAGATTCTATAGAAATTCAGACAATTTGTGTGTACAAAAGTCAAGCATTTAAGTCAAAAGCTTTAAAGATGTCCAAACTTTTGACTGGTAGTACATAAAAAAAAATAATACATTGTTCCATGCACAATAAGAAGCTTTAATGGATACCATGAAAATACTTTTTTGTTTTTTAACACTAAAACAGTACAGATGAGCCTCATAAGTGTGGAACTAGTCGAACTCTAAACAACAAAAACTCAAGCTCACCTTCTCCCCTTCTACGACATCAAACTCCACAGTCTCTCCGTCCCCGACGCTACGAAGATATTTCCTTGGGTTGTTCTTCTTGATGGCGGTCTGGATACAAAGCACAAGCAATAAAAAAAAACACATCCCCCCCACAAAATGCTAGCATGCCAACATGGTGACAATTAAAGCAAATAATTACCTGGTGCACAAAGACATCTTCCTTTGTGTCATTCCTGCAAAAGTTCAGAGAGTGAAATGTTAATAATTGAGAACAGATGGAGAATAAACAAGCATGCAGTGTTGAACAGCAAGTTAAATATTTGAATAAATAGTAGCATGCTAGTGCAAGTCAAGTCTGGCTTTGTAAGCAGCACATAAAGGCTGTAATAGGATTGCGGATGTTCCCTGACCCACGTATCATATCAGAGTCTTTAGAGAATGTTATTTACCTGTTGATGAAACCGTAGCCATTCCTTACATTGAACCATTTCACTGTCCCCAGGACTTTTGTTGCTTCGAAGAGAAAAGATAAGAGTTTAAAACCACACAAAGATTGTTTTGAAATATTGTATGATATTCCCTTATAAGTGTTTTTAAGTAAAGCTACAACTATTGAAAGAAAGATGCATTAAACTAGCAAAGCCATTTAAAAGCCAATCCTTGGAGTTTTTTTTTTTTTTTACTTAAACATTATTATTCCTATTCTCAGTGGTGATTCTTATTACTGTAATACAGTAATTTTTTAATGGTAATGAATAATTGGGGGAAGTGTGGTTGATTGTCATGAAGATGCTGTCACAAAACATACATATACACGTATATACACATATATATATTTTGTGACAGCATCTTCATGACAATCAACCACACTTCCCCCAATTATTCATTACCATTAAAAAATTACTGTATTACAGTAATAAGAATCACCACTGAGAATAGGAATAATAATGTTTAAGTAAAAAAAAAAAAAAAACTCCAGTAAATGGGTTTGAAAATATAAAACTAGTTCTTGGGGACTCACCCTCAAGTTGTTCCAAACCTGTATGAGTTTCTTTCTTCTGTTGAACACAAAAGAAGGTATTTTGAAGAATGCAAGTTGCACAATGCAGTTGCTGGTAGCCATTGACTTCCCTAATATTTTCTTTTCATACTATGGAAGACAATGGCTACCAGCAACTGCATTGTTACCTGCATTCAAGATACCTTTTTTTGTGTTCAAGGGCACAATGTACTGTATTAATATAATTTTCTGTATTGTTTTTACAGGTGTTTTACCTGTATTTTGAATTTTGCACTGCATTGCGTTGTGTTTTAGAGTTAACAGAAAAGTCAGTAAAATTATTAAATAATGTTAAGTAAAAAAAAAAAAAAAAACTCCAGTAAATGGGTTTGAAAATATAAAACTAGTTCTTGGGGTGAAAGATGACCTGGTGTTGGTTACAAATCTCGTTTACGCTGTAGTTTATTAGTGCGCACATGCATTTGCCGAGTGTGGTGTTGAAGTAGGAAGTGATGCTGTTGAGATGCTAACTGCAGTTAGCACACTAGCATCAGCCATGTGGCCGAATCGGAGCCAAACTGTCTAGATTCTCCATCTTCACTACTCGCCACAAACAGGCACTACGAGAAGATATATTTTCGTTTAGATCTCGACTGACGGGTGATTAGTATTTGTGGTTAAACGCCCGAAGCGCTCGGAGTTTGCAGCAGCAGATAAGACAAAAGAAGCGTCCATCATCCAAACACCATGGCGGACATTTTATATGTGGGGTCGCGAGAAAGAGGCAGACGATCATTATCTATACGACTGTTACGAACTCTGAACTTTAAATCGCCTGCTGGCTGATGAGATCTCCAGGAGACGGCGTTGATGGTGTTAATAAGGACACGTATGCGCGACGCGTCAAACGCCCCGCTCTAACAAAGGGAGAGAGGGTTTGGTCTGGCTTATATTCGCTTTCCCCAAGAAACCAGCCTTCGCAATAATCGATGCTGATTCAGACCGACGCGGTCCTCACTGAACAGGACAGCTGGACTCGTATAAATGATACGCTGTAGGTGTTAAAGTCGAATGGCTAATCTGGGTCATCATATCACGATCAAGGCCAAGCTCAAGGATCTGTTTCATGGACCGTAAACATCGACGGCCTAAACAGTCAACAAATACATATACTGATATAATATAGTAGTCGTATCGGGGGTTTATGGGCAGTAAATAACGCTAGCGGCTCTCCAGAGTGAGAAGCGCGTTGAGACTCGTGTTGCCTGAAGCAGGCCTCGGACTCGAGCACGCGTCATGGCGGCTTTCAATTCGCACGCGGATGTGATGGAACGCGGCGCGCGAGCGAACATTTAAACCGACTGAGACCGTTTAACGTCTAAAGTTTAACGTACACGAGTCCTTAAATGTATGAAGTAAAGCAAGTACATAACAAAAACACTTGCCAGGTAGCCACGGGAATACAGTAGTAATATTAAATTGGTGGCTGAATAACGACACCACACAGTCGCAGTGAGGCCACACGCTTTCCCTAACGGAAAAATCCTTTAACGTTTCTGTTAAATTTGTATTGGGTCTTAAAGCACCGACGTATTAAAGAAATATATTCTTTTGAATGAACGAGTCCGCAGCCCGAGAGGACTGAGGTTTCGCTGACAGGCTTACCGATGACCTTCTTATCCTCCGCGGTAGCTGCGGCTGTCGGGCTGGATGGGCTCTCCGTGTCGGCGGCAGGCTGCGGCGGCTGCTGTGTTTCGGCCTCGCTGCTCATGTTGTTCTCTTGTTGGTAAAGCCGGCGGTGGCTCTCTAGTGTGTTTTCCCGGTTCTAGATGGTAACCTGGGCCGGCGGTGGTGGGGGCTGCTGCCTTCGGGCTCTCCGCTTTTCTTTCTCCGCTCCCGCTGCCGATCGAACTGGACGGACTGAGTGAAGATGCCGGACGATATTCTGTCACATCTCTCCACCCATCCCTCAATCCAATTGGTCGGATAAGTCAACGTCAATTATTTTACTGACGGTCATTGGTTGTATTTACTGTCAATCATATGGAAATATCATTACGTCTGGTCACGATTGGTTACATAAAGAATTAGCACGGCCCAGAATTCAAGACCCCATTTAACCTTGCCGACATACTAGCAAACTTATAACCCAAACATATACAACCCATATAACCAACAAAATTGACCAGAACGTAAAAATAATGCAGATTTCACATAGTTCTGAATCATTTATTATGAGCTTTTAAAAAGTGAATATATAAATATATATATATATATTCGTTCAGTGGCAGGCTTACATATTTTAAAATAAATAAAGGAAAATATTTATAAATCAGGTATGAAATATTGAGAGAACGGGCTTGGTACCTCTAGTTATATTTTTATGGTCTTATCTAGACATGCCAGTAAAGCTCCTTTGAATTGAACTGAGAAAGTACATGTATTCATTTACATAGGAGTATGTCTACTTTAAACTTATTCAACACTTAGCACTATTAAAATTTTATATAATTTTATTTATATAATATTTTATTCATCACTCAGCACGCTATTGCAATACTGTTTTATTGGTGCTTGTTGTTCCATTGTTTATTGTTATATTATAATCATGTTTTATAAAATTGAATTGAGAGAGCGCGAGATTATCAAAAGCAGTTTAGGAAATTGGTGTATATTTAAATACAAAGCTGTATACTTATCATTCATTAAACTCCCATTCATCTCAAAATGTCCTCATATTATACGGTCAAAACAGTTATTCTCTCTAGCATTCATTTCCAATGTGCAAAATATTTAACAGACAGCAAATCGACAGACAGAAATGAAGCAGGTATGAATAGCTTCACTATTAACCTGAATCAATCCATGACTTCAATGTAAATAAATCCCATCACTGACTTCCCCCACCGCATTATAAAGGAAGCACTCAATGACCATTTGAGACAGACCCACGCTACCCCCATGCCTTTTGTCATGTAAATATGTTTTTGGCACTACCATCGAGGAGACCTGGTTGAAGTGTGATTTTATTGTTAATGGTCCGGCCCTGTTGTCCCACACAAAGACGGGCTTTAACATTGACCCCAGAAGCCTCCCACCGAGTCCAAACTCTTCCTGCACTTCAGCTGAAAGAGCCCTTTTGTGTGCGTGGGACACGGTCCAAGAGATGGGGGAAGGGGTTTCTGGGTTAGGGTAGGCAGCAAGAAGAAGACAAAGGGAGTACAATCATAAGGAATTTGCATTAAGTGGCGTGTCCTTTAAGGTGTTGGCTCAGTATCATAAACTCGAAGCCCTTGACAATTCAGGAAACGTCTCTTGATTTCAATTCTCACTGAATCTGAAGTGAAATAAAAAATGTTACACAATGACTTAAAAAAAACAAAAAAACACGGGTCAACATTTATTAAGCTACAAGGTTAAGAAAACCCTCAACGGTCTTAAGGCCATTTCTAAAGGCTGATCAAAATAAAAGAATGTACAAAGAATACATGTTTCTGTCTTGAATGTTCAAGTTTGGTCATAAATGCAAATGTCGATAAAAGAAAGTCAGATGAGCTAATCGTGAAATCTGCTCTGAATCAGTGTCGAGTGCTAACATGCAAATTCTGCTGTGACTTACATTGTACAATATAAAATTACAAACTCATTCAACCAAGAATTTGTCACAAATAATCAGGCAATTCCACAAAAGTACCTATACAAAAATGACACGATTTGCAATGGAGATGATGATAAGTTAGTCGTCCGAAATGGCTTGTCTGTTTTCTTTAAAGCAAAGGTCACATGTCTTTTCTGATGTGTAATACATCACATCTCTCCACACTGGGCAACGACAATGGGCAGCTTAGGCTTGTTGTTGGGTCCTGTTGGTACATTCTGTATGGGAGAAAGAAGAAAAACATCAAAAAAATGTACCCAGATCACAGGTCTACATAGAATCTAACTAGGGCTGTCAAATCGATTAATTGCATCCGAAATAAAAGTTAGTTTACAAATAATATATGTAAGTGTACTGTGTAAATTTATTTATCTTATATATATATACTCAATAAACCGTAAGACATGTAGGCTAGCTGTCTGTGTGTGTGTGTGTGTGTGTGTGTGTGTGTGTGTGTGTGTGTGTGTAGTAGGGCCCTCTGACAACTAGAGGCAGACAAACACACAAGAGACAGACACACAATCTTTTTTTTTTTTTTTATCATTTACACCACAGGTTTAATGTACCATTTAATTAAAAACTGGGTCGCCGTCATAAAGACTCTACACTTTATGTACTTCCAAACCAATCATAACTCTTTACCATATTTGTAAGCGTTCCATGTGTGGTCCAACAATACACAGGTTTTTCAATGTTTTTATTTATTTATTTTTTCTTCTAATACAGATATTTATATAGCAGGGTGGTCAATGGCCGATATAAATAAAAGTCCCTACATACAAAGAAAGTAATATTATAATTTACAAATGACAAATCATTAATTCTCAAAATTCTAGAATAAAATTACAAATATTTCCACAGTATACTTACAATTCACTATAAGTATTTGATATAGCACATTTGCATTATGATGCTGTCAGAAGATGAGGAAAAGACACAAGGGGAGGAAGGACCGATGGCAGAAATTAAGTAAAATGAAATGGGCAAAAGTGATTATCTGGATTTACTAAGCATTATCATTAATGCACCCATATAGAACTTTTCAAAAACTCAATGTTTGGAGTTTGCCCTGTACACTCCACTATTTTCATGACCTTAGTGAAGGCATCCTGAACAGAACACCGACACTATTATCTAGATAGAAATATTGTTCGTAAACAATTATATTTCTAAAACAATTTCATATTAAAACCGAAATGAAGCAACAGCTTGTATAACTTGTTTATTATGCCATCAGTTTTTATTTAAAGGAGACATATTATGCCCCTTTTTACAATATGTAATATAAGTCTCTGGTGTCCCCAGATTGTGTCTGTGAAGTTTTAGCTCATAATACCCCACAGATCATTTGTTATATAATTTTGAAAATGCATATTTTGAGTGGAAGCAGAAACATGCTGTTTTCGTGCATGTCTCTGCTAAATGCAATGAGCTTCTGCTCCCACTCCCTTTTCCATAATAGGGCTGTGCCTTTACAGTTCGTACCTCAGATACTCTGCTAAAAAACACCTGTTTGGTTTTGATTATTATGTCTATAGTGCTGAAATCATAAACCATATTAGTTTAAACTTCTGATATACAGTTTTCTGAGCACACACATCCGAAGCACACGCACAGAAAGCGGCTGTCACAGCATGTGAGTACTAAACTAAGTTCTCATTCACACACAAGTTTACGTTAAAAACACATGAGTTACAAAAAACAGCCAGTTATGTCTGTGAAGGTAAACAAGCTGGGAAATAAATCGCTTGTTTATTTTAGATCTGTGTGGCAGCAGCAATATACAGTAAATAAATCAATAAATCCACTGCTGTCTTGTCTCCTCTGAGGCTGGGACTGTAAACAGTGTTCTGTGCTCATCTGTGCAGCCAAAGGCAGAACAGTTAGCGTGTTTTGCTCAAACCTTCGCCATGGCATTAGAACTGGTACACCGTTGTCCCTTGAAAAATCAAAATGACGGCATCGTGGGTGGAAACTTACAGATTAAGGGGCGGAAATATTATAATGAGATCCCTTTGCAACGTCACCAAGGGAGCGAAATCAGACGCGCTCGTTTTCTCAGACGCTTGCAGAAAAAGGCTTCCCAAAGCAAAGTTACTGGGTTAATCTTTTTCACATTTCCTTGGTTGGTAGATGCACCGGGGACCTGATTATAGCACTTAAAACCTGGAAAAGTAAGATTTTCATATGTTACCTTTAAATAGAACCTGTCTGACAAAGTGAAGCATGCTTAAAGAGCAGCAAATCA
>NW_015542414.1:12680-30552 GCF_001515605.1 Sinocyclocheilus anshuiensis | reverse complement strand
CACAGCATGTGAGTACTAAACTAAGTTCTCATTCACACACAAGTTTACGTTAAAAACACATGAGTTACAAAAAACAGCCAGTTATGTCTGTGAAGGTAAACAAGCTGGGAAATAAATCGCTTGTTTATTTTAGATCTGTGTGGCAGCAGCAATATACAGTAAATAAATCAATAAATCCACTGCTGTCTTGTCTCCTCTGAGGCTGGGACTGTAAATAGTGTTCTGTGCTCGTCTGTGCAGCCAAAGACAGAACAGTTAGCATGTTTTGCTCAAACTTTCGCCATGGCATTAGAACTAGTACACCGTTGTCGCTTGCAAAAACACAATAACGGTGCCGTGGGTGGAAACTTACAGATTAAGGGGCGGTAATATTATAATGAGATTCCTTTGCCACGTCACCAAGGGAGCGAAATCAGACGCGCTCGTTTTCTCAGACGCTTGCAGAAAAAGGCTTAACAAAACAAAGTTACTGGGTTAATCTTTTTCACGTTTCCTTGGTTGGTAGATGCACCGGGGACCTGATTATAGCACTTAAAACCTGGAAAAGTCAGATTTTCATGATATGTCACCTTTAAAGGGATCCTCAGAGTTTAATATGAGTCACAGCATTTGTGGCATAATGTTGATTGGCACAAAAAATAACGGACTCATCACCTGGAGGATTAAAAAGCTGCAATGTGAAGCTTATAATTTTATATTAATTTTACACTAATTATTCTGTACTAAAACTATTATAACTTCTAAAGCTGTTATAGTTTTAGTCTTCTTATAGTGATTATTTTAATCCATTCACGTTCACTGTAAGTGCTTTACTGTAGATTTCACTTCACTCTTGTTTTTTGCTTTTTATAAAAAAAAAAAAAGGAAAAGTGGAAATTAATTTGATTAATTGATAATGTGATAGTTAACATTAACATTTCCCCCTTTCTCTCCACCTTCTCGGGATTGGACCCAAAGTTAATTAATATTTGCTGGTGATTGGTGAGCCAAGGCACCAGGAGTACTCTGCACGTTTGGACTTGCTGTTGTGTATCTTGTGTGTTAGTGTGTGAAGCGCTACTGTGCTCCAGATCACATCTACTCCAGTGAGTCCTCACTGCACAGTTCAAACACATCTGATTCAACTTCATTAGCAGAGACACCAAGACCACAGACAGGTTTGTCAAGTAAGGCAGGCATCCAAAATGTGCAGTTTTTCAGGAACAGGAATGAAAACCACTTGTTTACTACACAGCCGTCTGTGCTGAGTGAGTGTATAATAAAACATTTGTAAATATCAGTCTTCTTGGGAAACTACAGTGGATGTATATAAGGCCTCTGTCTTGTTTTTCGGTTAGATATACAGATTAGCTATTTGTATTTTTCTTTAGCTTTCTGTTCTAGGTACACCGTAAAAAATATTTTTTAGAAGTTGTAAAAATATTATTGGAGTACATTTTACAAGTACATCATACACTTTTTCCCCCAGTATTTAAGATATAAAGTAAAAAAGGGCAAATTAATACTGCAATTTAATCAAACTAATAGAAAAACGGATGACTGCAAATATAAGGGCACATCCTTATTGGCTCATTTATAAAGGCACATTCTTGTTTGAAAAGATGGATATCATGCATGACAGTCAACACACAAACAGACCCCAAAAACAAAGTTCTGAAACATGTCAAAAGCCAAACACCTGGATGATCTATTCAACTCCATTGTCTGGATCACAAAGCAAAACTTACATTGACGAAATCACCACCCTGAATCATGAAGTCCTTTATCACCCTGCCAAAAGAAAAGATGTACATTATCATTTTTTTTCAACAGATATTTTGTGATCACATACACTTTTATGGGCGACATGCAGCAAGAACTGTGATTTTCTTTTAATTATATCATTAGATTTCGATATACATATATATATTGGGTGCTATAAATATACATTAAGCCTTTGACCCAAATTCAATGCAGTGAAAGCCATTATTTGTAGAGTCAATATCATAGTGCTGTTCTGAATTGCAACGCATCAATCAGGGTGGATTTGCACTGAAATTTTGATAAATGAAAAACGTACAACACCTGTCTAAAGGACAGAAACATAAAAGCCCAAAGTTTCATAACTTAGAATTATATATTTGAACAAACCTCTTTGTCTAATTAAGAGCAACAGTAATATACTGATTAAGCCATACCGCACTAAATATTGTTATACAATATAACAGTGTATAATACTGACTAAAGTGTCTCACCGATGAAATGTGCAGCCTTTATAGCCTACAGGAACACCGTCCTTCCTACATTGAATAAAAGCACCACATGAACAAGGTATATGCAAATCAGGCAGGACCAGGAAGAAAGAGCTGTGCACATAGCATGCTTTCATGAAATACAAGCTGTGTTTAATCTGTAACCTTATCCAGCACATGTTTCTTATAGAATCATTTCTACATCCTCAAAAGCATTAGTCACAATAACTCAGTAAATGTGGTACTATAGGTTCAACTATGCATGTGGCTGAAGTAGCACAGCCATCTATTAAAGGGACATTTCATCTGAAAATTAAAATTTGCTGTTAATTTACTCACCCTCAGGCCATCCAAGATGTAGATGACTTTTTTCTTCAGTAGAACCGTAAAGATTACTTTTAGCTGAAGCTACGATGATTCAAAAATTGTAGGTCAGGGACTTCAGTCACATTGGGGAAGTCGTGGCCTAATGGTTAGAGTCGGACTCGTAACCCAAAGGTTGCGGGTTCGAGTCTAGTACTGGCAGGGATTGTAGGTGGGGGGAGTGAATGTACAGCGCTCTCTTCCACCTTCAATACCACGACCGAGGTGCCCTTGAGCAAGGCACCGAACCCCCAACTGCTCCCCGGGCGCCGCAGCATAAATGGCTGCCCACTGCTCCGGGTGTGTGTTCACGGTGTGTGTGTTCACTGCTGTGTGTGTGCACTTTGGATGGGATAAATGCAGAGCACTAACTCAGAGTATGGGTCACCATACTTGGCCACACGTCACTTCACTTGAGTCAAAAAAAGCATATACAGGCAAGAGAAAATGAATACCTGTGGCTCCTGACGATATATTGAGATCTTATGAAGCAAAACGATCAGTCTGTGTAAGAAACTGAACATTATTACCTGTAATCCAGAGCCTGAGGCAAACGGTCCGGAGTGATGTCCGGTTCACAAACGAATCATTCTTTTGAATCAGTTCTTTTTAGTGAACTAGATGAACCAACTCTACAAGTTATTCAATCAAAACTCACTTTCAGACTAGGGATGCACCGAAATGAAAATTCTTGGCCGAAGCCGAATAAAATGAAACACTGGGCCGAAGGCCGAATGCCGAACACGGTTTTTCGCATTTTCTTCTCCATTTTGCCAATTTTTTTCACCATTGCATAAATTAAATAGCCAAAATGTGCTTTAAAAATATTTACTTAACACTGAACATTTTTTTACATTCTAGCAGACATTATACCAATAAAACACAATTTAGCTTAAAATTAATAAGTTAGTCAAATAAAATGTTTTGGCCATTTTTGAGGCCCCCTTCTTGAATCAGGCATGTATTTTTTACTGTACAAATAAATGCAGCCTTGCTGAGCAGAAGATACTTCTTTTAAAACATTAGAAAATATTACAGATCCCAGAACACTATGTGTGAATGCTTTAGTTAATACAGCTGTTGTAATTATTATTATCCTTTTTATTGTCTTTATTTTATTTTACAGAACAACAGTAAAATTACAATAATAAGATTTATTAATGTTAATGGAGTTCTTGCTTTTCTCAGTGCTTCTTTTTGTTGACAACAGTAGATTTATAAATGATTCTCATTGCGAATTTGGGAAGATGTTTGTTGTACGTATCGTATTGTAACATGCCTTGTAAAAATTCATAAAAATGTTACTGAGCAACTGACGAATAACACTATTTCAGCGCAGATTTTTCTCGCGCTTTGGACTTTGAACCCTGGTGCCGCGAGCTCATGCAGTGCTGTTTGAATACATGCAATTCGTTTGCATATATGAAATCACAATGTTCTGCAGTTTATTCAATTGTTTAAGGCCATTTCGCGATTTCAATCATCATACAGTAACCAGCAACAACCACCCCTTCCACTTCTCATCGGAGACATGAGATGCAGCACTAAGCAGTCTTTCGCTGTCGGTGCTTGTAATGATTTTTGCATCTTTCTCGGACATGTTTGTTGCATTAGTGCGCGCCTCTATTTGATCGCGTCATGTCATTGTTCGGTACAATTTATTCGGTCTTTTTGCTTATAAAGAGCTTTTGTTGCTCTTTTCGGCCGAATAATTTCGGTTGCCGAACATTTGGTGCATCCCTATTTCAGACTATTGTGTGATTACGTAAACAAACTGGTGAATCAGTTCTTTGAACCAGTTCATTCTGTCTTCACAGGTAATAATGGTGTAAATAATGTTCAGTTTCTTGCACAGACCGATCGTTTCGATTCATAAGACCTCAATGTATCATCAGGAGCCACGGGTAATAATTTTGTGTTGCCTGTACAGGTTTTTTTTTTTTTTTTTACTCGTTTTATGAATCACCAAGGACCATGGTTTCAGTTAAAAATCCTCTTTACTGTTTTAATGAAGAAAAATAATAATCACCTGTATCTTGGATGGGCTGAGGGTGAGTAAATGAACAACAACTGTTAATTTTTGGGTCAACTATCGCTTTAACTCACTGACTTGAATTCACCAGTACAGAACTGCCTGAAAGACACAGAAAAAAACAGATTTACGTGCGTGTTATGATGCCTGCAGCTATTCCACCTGAGAGTATTCTGGGTTTATGCATGAAAGGACTGTGGAATCATCTTACCGAAAATTTTCTGCAGTCTTCGGAACAATGTCAGCAAAAAGCTCGATCTTCATTCTGCCCACTTCCTGAAAACAATAAAACATTAAACAAAAGCTGATTACAAACAAAGAGACAAAATATTCACATTTACACTGATCGCGAGTCACATTCAAATGAAAGTTGTTGCATTCTGTGCTGCTGCAGTGGATGCGCTTTCTAATCATCTGTAAAACTATATCTGCGATGTGAGGCCTTAACCATGGACGGATGATTTGTTGTGTGCTTGTGGAATGTTGCTGTTGTCCTACATGAGCACACATGAGAAATGAAGCGTGCAAGCTGGAGCCGTCACAGCCCCACGTGGGTTAGGCTGGCCATCGTGTCGTAAAAGAGCTAATAACTAATGGATGAAACCAGTGCTGCATTAGTGCAGCGATTCTCTCTTCTGAGGACCTTTGTGAGAGTCATGGAGATGCTGTTTCCAACACCCTGAGAATTCCTTTGATGTTATGGTGTTTTCTCCTATGCAGTTTTATCACAAGAAGATGGGTTTCATCGCAAAGGTTTTCAGGTATGACTATCAAAAAGTTTTTCATACTAAACTAAAACAGGTCAATGGTAACCGATTAATGGATTAGTCTTGGTAATTTGGAAAGGATCAAAGAAATGCTTGTGCTTGGAATGTTAACAAATGTTTATAGTTAAAGAAAAGTAAATCCATCTGTGAAGAATGGCCACTTTATATAAAGATAATTCTGAACACTATGAAGCTGAGAATCAAGAGAAATTTGTAAAACTTTTGTTTTGAAGGAAATGTGAGTGGTTCTTGCCCTCGCAAAATTAACGACCATCGTGATGCTTTTGTTGTGAGTGGTTGCCAGGGCGCTGCCATGCGGTTGGTAGGGAGTTCTGGACCGTTGCTAGGGCATGGATAGGTAACTGCTTTTGTCCCAGAAAATCTATAGGATTGTTTTTTTTTTTTGCTTCACACATTTCAACATCTGCCAGGCAAAATTTGACTTTTTAACCTCTTAAGTTCTGCACCTCTGAATGGTGCGTTTTCGACTAGTTTGCCTGAACACGTTTGTGTTGATGGGTATCATTTCATATTAAAGCGCAAAAGAAACTACGAGCATGCAATGTCATAGTTATGTTGTCAGTTAAGTCATTAAGTTACCAAAAGGTAGTCTCAGCCTCGGACGTCACACCCATGGACCGTTGGGTGAACGTCTGATGCATAAGGCACACAAAATTGGAATCACTTCAGGAGTTTCGAAGTCGTTATAGGATTGGTTGAATTATACAAGATTTCCAGGAGACGTGTGTTGCGTTCTTTAACGTTCTGCCTGGAAACAAATATGCCGTGATGCCAAATCCCTTCATGGAAGAAGAAATCCGTCATGTTTACAACTGTGATTATGAGCACTTATCATGATCAAATAAACGGATTTTCGGATCTGCTGGATTTTCAAAAGTATAACGGATAAGCTGGATTTTCAAAAGTATGTGAAATATGTAAAGTTCGCGCATAGACTCTTTAAAATACGTTTTACACGCCAGTCTGTTGTTGTGGCGACACAACGGCACAAAATGGCACAAAACGAAATGTGATTGGTTGCTTTACCTGTCAGTCATATGGCCTATTGGGCGGTCCTTGGCCATTCAAAGTGGTCAAGTTTCCCAGACCTTTGATGCCAGGGCCGGACTGGGACGCAATTTCAGGCCGGGAAATCTCACACTCATCCAGGCCACACAGAAAAATAGGAGCCAAAATTGTAAATTTTGGGGTAGAACAGCTTGTCAAAACAATCGGTCCAAGATCGCCTGAACGAGGTGGTCTCGGCTCGATTGGAAACGAACTCTGGAGTGGTTCGGTTGTAGTGAGAAAGTAATCCGGTCTAACGGACCAATGAACCAGGCTATATCACAATGTATAATGTGTAATTACGTAAGTTCCGTGAAAAGCATTAGCTTTGTTGTTTTGCTAATACTTCAAAATGAACCAGTGAATGTCTGTGGGTGAGCACGTCTTCGCCATTCAAAATAAAAAAGCGCACTTTTTCATTTTATACCAAAACAATCGGCTTGATTGAAAACGAACTCTGGAGCGGTTCGGTTGTAGTGAGAAAGCAATCCGATCCAACGGACCAACGAACCAGGCTATATCACAATTTATGATGGGTAATTATGTAAGTTCCGTGAAAAGCATTAGCTTTGTTGTTTTGCTAATACTTCAAAATGAACCTGTGAATGTCTGAGGTTGAGCACGTCTTCGCCATTCAAAATAAAAAAGCGCACTTTTTTTATTTTATAACGCCATCTTATTGCTCTTCTTCCTAGTTAGGTGCATTTTAAAGGGGTCATATGATGCTTTTTTAAAGATCATTATTTTGTGCATTTGGTGTAACAGAATATGCTGACATGCTTTAATGTTAAAAAAACACATTATTCATTAGCTTTGTTGTTTTGCTAATACCTCAAAATGAACCTGTGAATGTCTGTGGGTGAGCACGTCTTCGCCATTCAAAATAAAAAAGCGCACTTTTTAATTTTATAATGCCGTCTTATTGCTCTTCTTCGTAGTAGGTGCATTTTAAAAATGTTTCACGATCAATCCTGGACTCCTGCTCAAAATGATAAATTAATATAACGACAGCTACAAAAAAACAAAAACAAAACAATAAGCCCGCAAAGCTGATGTCGTTGCATCCTGACGGATGACAGCCGTGACAGCTAAGTGGAATCCCGGAAAATAACCCGTGGAACTTTGACCAATGAGAGAACAGTTTACTCACGCATGACTTGTATTAACAAATTTGGTCCGTTTAGAAACTTTGCCGTGTGAAAGCGAACCGCACCAAGAATAAAAAGCAACATTGTAATAATTTTAATCCCTGTTTCGGAAAAAAAAGCAATCGATCTACAGGTGTGAAAGCACCCTTAAGTATTTAAGGCTTTTGGCCTAGATTTAACAAATATACACTACCAGTCAAAAGATTTTGAACAGTAAGATTTTTTGTTTTTAAAGAAGTCTCTTCTGCTCACCAAGCCTGCATTTATTTGATCCAAAATACAGCAAGAACAGTAATATTGTGAAATATTTAGAATAACTGCTTTCGATTTGAATATATTTTAAAATATAATTTATTCCTGTGATCAAAAAGCTGAATTTTCAGCATCATTACTCCAGTCTTCAGTGTCACATTATCCTTCAAAAATCGTATTAATATGATGATTTGATGCTCAAGAAACAGTTTGTATTAATATCCTGCTTGATGAATAGAAAGATCCAAAGATCAGCATTTATCTGAAATAAAAAGCTTTTGTAACATTATACACTATACCAAAAGTTTCGAGTCAGGATCTTTTTATTATTATTATAATATTATTTCTCTTTGCTAAATATTACTTTTATTTAGCAAGGATGCTTTAAATTGATCAAAAGTGATGATAAAGACATTTATAATGTTACAAAAGACTTCTATTTCAGAGAAATTATTTCTATAAACTTTCTATTCATCAAAGAAACCTGAAAAAAATCTAATATGTTTTCAATGTAATAATAATAATAATAATAATAATAATAATACTAAATGTTTTTTGAGCAGCAAATCAGCATACACACACATGTGCAGATTCATATAGCGCAGCGCTGCCAGTCAAGAAGACTAACCGATATATGATTTATTATCGATTCATTATCGAATGAAAAAATCAGAAATGATCACTTTGGTACATTGAGAAGGCATAAATATAAAATATTATTATTAATAATAATAATAAAAAAATAAAAACCAGGGCAGCGGGCCAAATCAGCCGCCAGGCCACCGGGAATTCTCCCGGTGCTCCCGATGGCCAGTCCGGGCCTGTGTGACGCCAAACCCCCTCATGGAAGAAGAAAGTCGTCATTTGTTTACAGCTGTGATAATGAGCGCTTATCAGGATCAACAGAATGCTGGATTTTCAAAAGTATGTGAAATATTTAAAGTTTGCTGCATAGAATCTTTAGAATACGTCCAAGAGTTTTACAAGAGTTTATTGTGGGGACATTTCCATGCCCCTAAACATGACACAGCACAAAACGAAACGTGATTGATTGCTTTAACTGTCAGTCATATGGCCTCTTGGGCGGTCCTTGACCATTTAAAGCGGCCAAGGTTTTCAGACCTTCTGCCGTCAGTGGCCCTGTCCCAAATGGCACACTTCAAGTGCACTTGCGCTCTTGTGGACTTTAAGTCCATGAGATCGTAGGCTGTCCCATACGTCATTTTAGCTTTTAGTCTCGCAAGTGTCCCCTTTGCGGCCGCTATGCATTGAAAGTGCGATAGTTCCGAGTCCGAGTCCAAGGGTGTGAAACAGCTCCAAGTAGAATGTCACGTGTTGTCATCTAGAAATCACATTACGATATGGCGTGAATGCAGCATAATACACCCGATTCAACTCGTCAGCTCATCAGTAGAGACTTTAAGACCTGAAGCATGCCAGAAAAGGTAAAGAGTTATGAGAAAATAGGATGCGTGTCGGATCCGTGTCATGTTCAGCAGCTGCAGCTCTTAAAGTAATAGCAGCCAAAATAACCTAATAACCAGCTGTGATGTCTGCTAATCAAAGAAAAAAAAAAAAAAAAGGAAATCAATAACTTTTGTAGTTTTAAGGATTCATCTACATTTAATTTAGAATTTAGTCTTTCATAACTTTATTCCATTTCTGTATATTTCCTACTTGCTGAAGGCTGTACGTGTGCAATGGAGGAAGCTCTAATGTACTGTTAAATTAAAGATGAAATACCATAGAGCAGTGGTTCCCAAACCTGTCCTGGAGGAATTTTGTATGTCTCCCTAATCAGACACACCCAATTTAGTTCTTGCAGTCTCTACTAACGAGCTGATGAGTGGAATCAGGTGTGTTAGATAAGGGAGACATACAAAAGGTGCAGGGCAGGGGGGCCTGCAGGACAGGTTTGGGAAGCACTGCCATAGAGTAATAAAATGAATAAAAAGAAATGAATGAACAGTGAAAGTAACAAAAGATTGTATAATACATTTTAACAGGCATAAATAAGTGTGAAAATAACTGAAGGAAATGTCTGTTTGCTAAATAAAGCCAGCTAACAGGATTCATTTATTTAATTTTTTTGGTTTCTGTACCCAATATTTAAAAAAAAATTACAAATGCAATGAAAATACAGGTATCGGTATCAGCAAGTACCAAAAATAAAAATATCGGTTTTGGACTCGCTCTGGAAAAAGTGGTATTGGTGCATACACTGCTGGGTTATTTTTTTTAACCCAAATGCTGGGTTCAGCCTTGGGTCATTTTATATTGTTTGAAAGCCATTGTTTCCTAACACTTGTACTTCTCAATTTCAAATCTCTCTGTAAAATGATATTCTAGCATCACCGAAAAATGGCCATATTAACAGCTCCTAATTTTATTTTACCCAAATTTAAAGAACATAAGCTTTTGTATAAATACAGCAATATGTTTGATTCACTGATTATATGTAAACATTTGTGTGAAAAAAAACTAAAATGTTAAAGAATATATAAAGATCACATGGTTTTGTATTGTTCACCATCCAATTAATTAAATCAAACACTTTTATTTCAAAAACGCTTTAGAAAACTGATTCGGGCTGACTAGCAAAACAAACTTGTAGCCAATCAGCAGTAAGGGGCGTGTCTACTCATGATGTGGAGGAGAGAGCGTTCAGTGCACAGGACGGACATTAGCCGAGCCAAGCGACAGAAAGATAGAGATGGCGGATAAAAAACAAAAGAGGAAAATGTCTGCGGAACAAAAGAAGGCTAAAGGCAATAAGGCAAGAAGTAGTAAATATCAGATTAGCTTTCCAGCGCTGGAGAGAACTCAAGGAGCGGAAAGCCTGCGATCGGACGCCGAGGTTGTTTTGTTTCTTCTTGATAGGTAAGTAACACCGTGTCTGCACCGCAACAGCTAAAGTCTGTCTAGTGCACTGGACGCGACAATGCGACTGTTGAAAATCATTTGAAATTTGTGTCATGAATAGAACGCAGCAGCAGTTTTCTGTCTGGGATCTGTCGTGTCGCAGCTCGCGTCCGGTGTAGACATGGTGTAACATTGGTTTTGCTTTGTTTCACAGAACTAATCGTTGCCTGGGTTCCGTACGTATGTGTGGGCGGAGCTATCAAAATAGGGGCAAGACCCTTTTGGGGTAGGGGCGTGCTTGTTTTGGTGATTTCAAATGTTAACATTGGCTACCAGAAATTGCTTACCCCACCTTTAAATGACAAACTAACGATAAAAAAAAAAAAACTATACTTCCTATGATATACAGACCTCATACACAGAAGTGTAAGCACTGCCCTACTTTATCAGTAAAATAATTTCATTTCTCAGTAATGAGGTTAGTGCCAACTGAGAGCTGGACAGACGCAGGTAAGATACACACACACACACACACACACACACACACACACACGTAACTGCAGACAACCACTTAATTCTTGGAAATTAACTCACACTGAAGGTGTTACTCTGCCTCACAAAGTGGCCATAGTAATCTATTAAACTCTATATGCTTCAGGATTAGTACTAAAGCAGCATGATGCTATACTACTCCAAACATTCCAAAAACTGTTGCAATATGATATGTCCTAATAATATTCCCACCTATCGCTGAAGGGACTTTGAACAGAAACACAAAGACATCAAGTTACGAAGTTACGTAACGAGTTTTGTCACTAGTTGAATCACACACTCTTAAAAGCAATTACCTAAATACTGGGTGTTATTTAATAATTCAGAGCATTAAGAAAAGCATAAACCAAAAAAAAATCACTTACATTAACCAATAATGTTAATCCTCATGTAAATAGCAAAAGCAGACATGAGTGTGGCAAAAAAAGCAACACAACTTGCAATAATGGTTTTAAAAAGAGGGTCTCATGAGTCCACAAAAGTCAGGACCGCCTACCATTGTCCAGGAAAAGAAAGCATTTACAGGTAAAGACTAAGAGGTGTGGTTTCAAGAATGTGCTCTGACAAAATGTGCTTATTTCCTCACCAGACACGACTCGTTTACAGATACGCTTGACACTGATGGAGCTCATGACTGTGTATCAGGATCAAGCCATCTACAATTTCATCAGGTATCTCATTGGATTTTATTATATTATTTTATTGCTGTCATGTGAACATATTTCTATGACTGGGATTTGGAAAGCTTAAAGAGACAAATACTGCATTAAGCAATGTCTTTGTGATTTTCTTTTAAAGCAGTACCTCCATTCAACTACATTTGTGACTAGCAATGAATGCAACTAAAGCGGCAGACCACAAAATCCGGCTTGTCAGGTTGATAAGTTCCTATCACTCATCAGCACGGTGCTAGTTTAACATTTGACTAGGCGTACTCGTTTTTTTAGTAATGTTAATTTACAAATATATTTATCCTACATCTCTACATTTATGTTGTTTGATGTGACGTTAATGTCACAATGCAATAAAACGGCACTGGAAAACTGATTCAAGACTTAATATTAAGTTTATCATTTGGAATGTTAATATTTGTGGTTAATATAAAAAGTTTAGATTTGTCATTTACAAACAAGTATATGAATCAAATTTCAAATTTCACAATGCTGACGTGATCTAATCGCTAGCACACCCTGAGCACATGTGAGCTAATGTATTCCTCTTATCGGCAAGACATATCGGCATCATTTTTCATATCGGCCGATGACGATATTTAGATTTAAAGCCATTATCGGCCAATTCCGATATTGGTCCGATAATATCGTGCATCCCTAATTCTATTACTTTCCTTATCTATATAGGCGCAAGTATATCGGTTGTGTTGTGTTTTGTCCTCACCTGTTTTGCGATGTTGTTATTATTGTTTTGTGTAAAATAGCATAACATGTTCCACTCACATGTGCTCAGGGTGTGCTAGCGATTAGATCACATCAGCATTGTGGCTCATTCTTGAAGCAAAGTTTTAACTGAATGGTGATTAGATTCACTGTTTTGGATCTGCATTTAAACTGAGAATGCACGTACAGAATAACGTTAGGTGTGTGATAGAGTAAACAGTAATAGCACTGCAGCGGCAGCCTCCCCCGGGTCCTAACGCCTGCTCAGTAAGTAGTTTTAATTCCGTAGGGGGCGCTGTTGGCCTACTTCTAATAAAATGAAAGCAAAATACACAAATAATATTTAGACTGTGTTTCTGATTAAATAAACCAGTAATTGATGCCATAAAATCATGAGTATGTTTTGATTTAAAGGTCAGAAGCTATAGCTTACATGAACAAAAAAAAATCACAAACATGACACTTAAATTAAATAATTTATATATACTGATTTATTTTTTAATGTGTTATGTTATAGTTTTTAAACAAATTATGAAATCTTACAAAGATTTTCTGAAATTGTACAACTCTTTTGCTTTAGACCATTTACACATTAAATCATAAAATAAAATGTTAAGGTTACCACTGCATCTTTCTGGAAAAAAAAATGCAGTGATTAATATATAGTTTATTTATAGTTATTTTCAAATCTTCAATGTACTGTAATTATAAAACAACTTTATTGTTGTTTATTTAATTCTAACAAATAAGTTCTTGTTAAAAACTAACCAAAATTAAAAACAATTATATATCGGTATCGGCCAAAATGAGTTGAAAATTATCGGCAAAATCCAATATCGTGCATCCCTAAATAGAATAAAATATTTTTTATTCATATAACATAACTTTGGCCTGACAAAAATAAATAGGTTATCTTTGCGTTTCAGAATTGTACAATTCTGAATAGAACTCACAAAAGCAATGACTGATCTGTGAATGGTCAGGCTTCACTTATCTTTTATGATCTGCCATCTTTTGTCTGCATTGATGAGCCAAACCTCCCCCAGCCGTTTTACCATGCTTGCTCATTCAGAATGCTTTGTTTATTACATTTTTCATCTTTGGTACTAAAAATGTTCTATTCCGTTTGAAGTTTTGATCGTTGTTTGTGTAGATTAGGTAATGATATCAGGGTCAGTGTAGCATCTGATTTCCATTTGCCAGTTCTTAAAGTCTGGTCACTTGTGTTTAATGTGGGAACTAGGATATTATTTCTCCTCTCAAATGTGCGTTCACTGCTTCCCATTTAACCCCAGGCATTCCTGGGGTTTTGTTATCTTGGCTGTTAAATCTTTAATAAGAAACAAAGCATTAAGCAAAGCATTAATAATTAATATTATTTGTAACTGGTATGCATTAGGGCTGTGTATCACCAGCAAAGTCATGATACGATACGTATCACGATACAGAGACCACTGTACGATACGTATCACTATACAGGACTGCACTGAATTTCACCTCAGAAGAATTTAGTAAAACAACTGTTTATTAAACACGGCATACTATAGTGCCATTTAGCAGACAGTTGACCTCTGCATTATGAAGGGCCTCCATAACTGTACCACAGTACAATATAGGTAATGGCATATGTTTCATGTTTACATTGGGCACTCCCCACCAGGTACAATATTCTGATTGTTTGCATCTTGTTTTTAAGCCCATAAATAATAATGTACTCGTTCTAATAAATGTATATTGTAATGTACTTATTCTAATATATTTTTAAAAATCATATTTACATTGCTGGTAGGTTATCATTGAACAAATTAACACACTCTCTACGTTTAAAAAATAAAACAAAAAATTAGAAGAGTTCTAAACTAATGCGCTGTCTTCACTGTATCTAACGCAAACACGCTCAGTCACTCACACAGATCATGCTGCGGCCGCACTCAGACATTCAGGAACAAATTTTTAGCGCTGCCCCGCAATTTTATCAATTAAATAGCTTAATCGCACAAGAGCTACATTATCTTTCTCAACAAGGAGCTGGTAACATCGTTGTTTCTAAAGGAATTAAAGCCACAGCTCCACTGTTAATAGAGAAACACGGCAAAACCGTGGTAATTCATACATAAACAGCCCCCCCCTCTCTCTCTCATAAATGAACACTTGATTAATTACACTTTTCTGAGAATAGATTATTGAAGTGGAGATCGCTAAACTGCAAGCTAAAACTAAAAGCGGTGTCTTCAGAAAGCAAGCGCGTTTATCCACAGTGGAGAGAGAGCACGCGTGCACACGGTTTCCAGGTTGACAAAGATAAGTAGCACGCTTAGCAGATATTTCTGTATTGCACAAGTGGGAAGCTCTGTTTCGGGGATTACGTCTCTTTATATCAGGCAACCCAGTTGTGTTCCTCTGCTCCAAGATTAAACCTTGTTATAGCCTATATATTATGCTCGGTTCATTATTTTTTAGAAATCTCGCACTTTTCTGCTCAATTTTAAATGTTGTTCTTGTAATCAAATTTAGTGCGGTCCACTGCTGCACACGTGCCACAATATCGATACTGGGCCAGCTGTATCGATACTCGTATCGTCAAATCTCTGTGACGATAGATACATCGTCGTATCGATGTATCGAACACAGCACTAGTATGCATAGCGTCACTGACCGCAGGATGATCAGAAATTAGCCTAATATTCACAATAACTAAACAGTCTTGCTACTAGTCTAGAAAAAATACGTCAAAGTTTGCAGCAAACACAAAGTATTTTGTAGCTCTGGTTCACTCAATTACAGCAGAAAGCTATAGATAATAAGATGTGGCCAACAAAAGTTTATGATTCCTTCACGTTTTGTTTGTCATGATAATCTTGACGAACAAATGAACATGACTTGTATTTTGAAACAAATACAACCACCACACGCAATAAAAAGCTAAACGTAGGCTATAAACTTACTTCACCACGGTTAAAGGTCTTCAACGTCACCACCATTAAACCTCCGACAACTCTTTCAGTCTTCATTTAAAAAACATTTCACCTGAACAGTTTGCAAGAGTGCGATTATAAACACAACGAGGCTGTAAAACTAGTAAGTAGATGAGTTTTCCTGTTTGATGTGATGATGTTTAACGTCCCTGACAACCTCTGTAGTCCCATTTAGTGATTTGTTAGCAACCACCTTTCACAAGACAAGTAACAAAATAAATAAAAAAAAAAAACGGGGTACTACTACTGATGTATTTTATGTTGTAGAATAAACATGAATATATCTGAATATAAGCTAAATGGTGCACAACCGTTTATCAATAATCATCATGAAGACCAGGCCAAACATCTTTAAGTTTTGGTTCTCAAATTGTCAAATTTTGTTCTGCCTTCAGTAACAAGGGGATATCATTTATTTCAAGTGACATAATTTCTTCCTTCATATTTTCTGTTTGCTTCTCTGATGATTTCTGGTCACTGCAAGGAGCACCAAGCCTATGCTCTTTAATGTGCATGTGTATTGGCCACTTTTTGCCATCTGTCTTTCATTCTTTTATTTGTATAGCGCTTTATACAATACTGATTGTGTCAAAGCAGCTTTACAGTGTCAAACAAGAAAATAGTTGATCAATAATGCAAGAGGACAATAACCAGTTCCAGTTTTCCAGTGTGCCACAATAAGAAAAACGTTATGGAAAACAAGACAAAAGAATATTATTATTGCTTATTTCAAATCATAGAGCATCAAGAATATTATCGAAACTTAATGGTGCTCACTACAAAAACACCCTACTCCATGTCTGCTCACTAGTGCCCCGTTACCAAAAAAGTATGAACAAAAAAAGTCAGATGCACTTAAAGGGATAGTTCACCCAAAAATGAAAATTAACCCATGATTTACTCACCCTCAAGCCATCCTAGGTGTATATGACCTTCTTCTTTCAGACAAATACAATACGAGTTATATTTAAAAATGTCCTGGCTCTTCCAAGCATTATAATGACAGTGAATGGTGGTCGAGATTTTGAAGTGCATGTATCCACCATAAAAAGCACTCCATACGGCTCCGGGGGGTTAATAAAGGCCTTCTGAAGCAAAACGATGCGTTTGTGTAAGAAAAATATCCATATTTAAAATGTCATAAACAGTAATCTCTAGCTTCCACTAACTGTCATACGCGCGTTCACGAGAGAGTGGCGTTCCAGCGGATGACGTAGGATGTAGGCGTAGTGCAAACCTGTCAACCCTCCCGATTTTCCCGGGATTCTCCCATATTTTACCATTCTATCCTGCTATCATCCCGTTTAAATATTTCTCCTGTATTTCTAATCTTTCTCGGCGTATTTGATGTTTGCTACATTCGCCTCCGGTAAAATTTCCTGTAAAAAAATAAATAAAAAATCCCGTCATTTTTATGGCCCAAACCTCATTATATGAATAATCACGTAAAGCTGCTTTGTTACTGGGGAAACTGCTATATTTCTGCCGTTCCGAAAGCGCCACCTGCTGGCAGAGAATGAATTTGCATTTTTCAGTAAGATATGTTAGGATCACAAAGAAGGCAATTCAAAGACAATTTTTCACAATTTACACTACAGTCTCTTGTAATGTCAAGTCAAGTCAAGTCACCTTTATTTATATAGCGCTTTTAACCCTCTAAGCGCCAAAGTCGCAAAATTGCGACAAGACGCCATACTTAATAAAATAGACTGTAGTTCCTAATATGGTGTAATATCTCATTTGTATTCCCTACCACTAGATGGCAGACATGTAGTACTTCGATTCTAGACCAAAATTACGTCACGTTCCTATTCAAAGTGTTCGAGGAAATAGCAGAGCAAGTGAGCTATCGTGTCATTGATGCGGAAGCAGTTCAGTTCATAGCGTGCGAGTAAATTGTGAGATTTGTGAGAGAAAATCGCCAAATGGCTAATAGAAAGTTGTACCGTGAGGATGTGTTGCAAATGTTATTCGCCGATTTTAACTCTGAAGGGGAATATTTGCCTTTTGGAAATGACGATTGGTTGTCTAATGATCGCGCTTCTCCCGGTACATCTTTGCAATGCCGCCGTGCAAGGCGAGAGTGTTCACGAAGCACAAACAAGTGAAACAAGTGATCATTTCGACCCTTTGCCCAACGGGGATGGGGGTGGCAGGGGAGAACATGGTCGTAGTGTCCATAGGAGAGCTGTTGCTAGAGGTAGAGGCAGCAGGGGTAGGAGAAATAG
>NW_015542414.1:11837-12370 GCF_001515605.1 Sinocyclocheilus anshuiensis | reverse complement strand
TAATTTAGTACTTTCTCCTGTTTTATTGTTGGTTTCCTCTTTTCTGATCATTTGGAATGAGGATAAAGACAAAAAAAACATGCAAATAAGTTCAAACATCCATTCAATATCTATTATTTCCTGAATATTATTGATCAAAAAGTAGCCTACTGTTCACATGCGTTTTACTACTACATAGTATAGTAATATAGTAATAATTTAGCACTTTATCCTGTTTTATTGTTGGTTTCCTCTTTTCTGATCATTTGGAATGAGGATAAAAACAAAACAAAACATGCAAATAAGTACAAACATCAATTCAATATCTACTATTTCCTGAATATTATGAAATTCAAGATGGCCGCCTCTGATGACGTCATAATATGCAAATTAGACGAGTATATTTACACCCCACATAAACTTTCGGTCATGCCCAACATTTTTCTAATTTACAGTAGATCTCTATCTTTAAGCCCTTTCAAGCCACAAGCTGTTGAAATCTTGATGTCAAAATCCAGCATTTTTCCAAAAATCCCTGGCGCCTAAAGGGTTAA
>NW_015542414.1:7482-11730 GCF_001515605.1 Sinocyclocheilus anshuiensis | reverse complement strand
CAAAGTCCCTTTAAGGCAAGTCATGTCACTCGGCGGCCATCTTTGAAACGCCTCTCAGGCATGCAAGTGCAACTCCAATCTCTTTTAATGGGGAATCAGCAAATTCTCCAAAACTGTTAGCAAAACTTACGATTAAATTTCATATTTGAAATCACCAATGAAATCTGACAACTGTATCATAAGTGTTGTTTATTTTGCTCAAATAGCATTTAAAAAAAAAGCTTATTTCTCAAGCTAGACCAGCCAGTGCGCATGCACAGTCCTAGGCACACGTCTCAGATCGTTGACCGTTTCTATAGCAACCGGGACTTCTAATGGCAGCTGCAGTGACGCGCTGACTTTACTGATTAGCGATTGGCTCTTTTCCTCAGAAGGCGTGGCTTCGTTCGATAGAGTGGCCATATTGAGCGTTGCATTTTTCCCCATTAAAAACTATACGAGTGACATGTCTTGGGTATTCTATAGTCTTTGTCATCATTGAATTCAGTGATGTCATCATCCAGCTCAGTTCAGTTTAAATAGTATCTGTGCAATCAAGTCAACGATATCGCTGGAAATGAAGCGTCCCCAACTAAGCAAGCCATGTCGTCTGTATGGTTCTGGAGTAATCCTGTGTTTGCGTCTCTCTAGTATTTCCTCTACCACTACAAGTGCGTATCAGTGGGCGGGGCTAAAGAGGCAGTGATGTATTTTGTTCAAATAACGTTATAAAAAGCTTATTTTTCAGGCTAGATCAGCCAGTGCGCACGTCTCAGAGCGCTGACTGTTTCTATAGCAACCGGGACTTCTAATGGCAGCTGCAGTGACGCGCTGACTTTACTGATTAGCGATTGGCTCTTTTCCTCAGAAGGCGTGGCTTCGTTCGATAGAGTGGCCATATTGAGCGTTGCATTTTTCCCCATTAAAAACTATACGAGTGACATGTCTTGGGTATTCTATAGTCTTTGTCATCATTGAATTCAGTGATGTCATCATCCAGCTCAGTTCAGTTTAAATAGTATCTGTGCAATCAAGTCAACGATATCGCTGGAAATGAAGCGTCCCCAACTAAGCAAGCCATGTCGTCTGTATGGTTCTGGAGTAATCCTGTGTTTGCGTCTCTCTAGTATTTCCTCTACCACTACAAGTGCGTATCAGTGGGCGGGGCTAAAGAGGCAGTGATGTAGAAGCAGGTGTTGATCTTCTCTTGGAGGCGGTGCTTAGTCACACTATTATGTCATGAAGTGGCACATTCCAAAACGAGTGGTTTTCTGAGCTTGGTTTCAATAAAAGCTGTTTTTAAACTAACGAGAAAGTTTTGAGTTTTGAAACTTACAGGATGTTTTTATAGTACATTGACCTGTTATATATCAAAAGATCAAGAGGAATTTGATTTCTCAGTTCATGACTGATTTTTTAACTCCGATTGCATTTAAATTAAATAAGAAAGTCATATACACCTAGGATGGCTTGAGGGTGATTAAATCATGGGGTAATTTTCATTTTTGGGCAAACTATCCCTTTAATAATCAAGTTGTCTAAACCGTAATTGTATATTGGTCCACTATCCATATGATGAATTTTACACTCAAAAAATATGCTTAGTGTCACTAACAATGGGAGGTGTATTTTATCAACTCTGACCAATCTGTTTTTGTGTTTTCAGAGTGAATTGAGACCAAAGGATAACATCATCAGCGATCATGATGGCTGTCATCTGGTCCCCGGGAATAAATGAGGACTTTCCCCATGATGAGACCCTGCAGTACCTGCTCATTCTGTGCTCCAAAGTAGCTCTGAACACATTAGTTCTGTCTTTCTGGAGGCACAGCATTCTCAGGTCACTCCTGGGGCTCTGCAGTGTCTCTATGTACGTGGCAGACATGCTGCTGGTCAGTGCGGTCACCGGCGCGTGGCTCTTCAAAGAACACCTTCCCACCTCCACCTCGATGTGCTTCATCCTGGCTCATGGATCGGCTGTCTATGCCCTGCTTCCTCTACCCATACTCATCGCTGGGGCGCTTGACTATGCCAGCTACCCATACCTAGACGTTAACTCAAGCTCTCAGCGCAGGGCTGTAAGTTACTGCATTGTGGTTGTGCTTATGTGGACATTAGCGTGCAGCTACACCTACAACTACACGGACACGCAACCTATGGAGATTTACAAAGACAACGCGAGAGCCCTGGTGTGTCGCGTTCATGGATCTAGTGTAGTGTTTCAATTTAGTATGCAGTTATCTATTGCAGTGGTCCTCATACTACTGCTTTATTTTAAGAAGATGATTGGTTGGATCAGAAGAGCCAATAAACTGCCAGAGAAAGCTCAAAACTTCCTGTACACTCAGGTTGGGGGATGTGGCAATTCTGAAATTCAAGAAAGTTCCCCTCCTCTATTTGTCAGTCTGACTCTAGGATTTGCTTTGAACTGGATGCCCTACCTTTTGATGTGTTTGGCATGTGCCTTGGTGGGCTTTGTGGTGCCAGCTTATGCCAGTGTCAATCTTCTGTGGATGGCCTGCGCCAACAGTGTACTGGTTGGCATTGCCTTTTGGTGTAGGAGTGATGGGAGTGGACCTTTAGGAAAATTCCCAGATGACACTTGTTTGTGGAACATCTACTGGCACTTGAGCAAAGGAACTTCACCAACTGTGGACGCAAAACTTACTACGAGATTATACATAATTGTTCACAAGCCTGCTATGACTTTTCGAGAGATCTAGCCTAAAACGTTTGAAGGCTGACATGATACTCTGTCTTGCAATCATACATGTTATGAGCAAGTTCAAATCTATAGCGGTGTTACAAACATTGTGAGCTCCTTAGCTATAAGTCACAATGAAGCAGAAGTAGCGACAGATGTTTTCTTCTGTGTGATGTACCTCTGAGTGTACCAGAATTACTGGGGGAAAATGTAGAATGAAGACTTGCTTCTATCCAATGATTGAATTTTGACATGTGGGTGTTCACTCAAAAATGAGTGAAGGGTTTATTTAAGAAGACTACATGTCTGGCATACATCACCAAAGAGAAGTCATTTTGATTAAACATTATGACTAGGTCAAAAAAAGTTTTAAAAAATGAAATGCATACATGGATCATTCACAGTAAGATCTATGCAAAATACTTGCAGAATTCAGGCAGAAAAATGGTGCTACTTTCTAAGACGCCTCATTTAAAAATCTAATTCTAAGCCACTATCACAAGTAAACTTCACAACGGATGCAATCCCAGAATGCACTGCTATAAGCTAAATGAAAAAAAGTCTCAAATACTTCAATTTCATTCCACAGAAAAAAAGCATCAATAAACATTTGACTATTTTTAATATTTGTGTGTTATGTATGTTTGTAAGGCACGTTCACACCGGGCGATAACGATAATTATAACTACAACGATAACTATATTTGTGTCCACACCAGTGAATGACAAAGGTCTGTTTATTGTAAGCTTGTGAACTGAGTTTCAAATAAATGAAAGTGGATGTAGGTGGCCTGCTGCTGCTTACGTTTCTCAAAGAAGGAAGAACAGATGCTTTGGGGTTTTCAGTTTTTGCTGTTCTTGTAGCATGCTGTTTCGAGCGCGACAGTGAATTAGGGATGTAACGGTATGAAAATTTCTTATCACGATGACCAGAATGATCACGGTTATCAGTATTATCACGGTATTGTTCAAATGTGCTGCAGATGTTCAAAAAGTACTGATACATAAATCACTTCACCAAGTTTTATATTTAATCAACAAACAACAAATAAAATGACTTTTTGTTTGCATAATCACTAAAACAGTAACATTACCAATGATGTTCGGATTTTAAATGACAACTTGACTGACAACAGTTTAATAGCATGTTGAAATATCTAATGTAAATGTTCAAATAAAGCTTTGAAAAAGTTTAATAAAAAGGTAAACCTCACATTTCAGCCTTTAAATAAAGAAAAGATATAATCAAAATGATAATTGATTAATAAATGATTATATGTATTTTATCTGCTCCATAAATAATTCTAGATAACTTATCTGAATTGTTTAAATGTGTAGAATCCACATAAGCTTGTTTTTCATCAACCGGTCAAAATTTACAGCAGGGCATGCAAATTCTGTCCGTTTTTGGCCAGACAGAAACTGCACACAGGCTGAATGTAAATATAAGTCTCTGTAAATCCACTCGCTGACAGCAGGTGGCGCTTATGGAAAAGCTGAATTAGAGCTGTTTCCCGTAAACTCCGTGGACAAAGCAGCATTGCGATTAAGAACACTTCCTTTAGG
>NW_015542414.1:5021-6880 GCF_001515605.1 Sinocyclocheilus anshuiensis | reverse complement strand
ATATAAAAGAAGCAACAAGGTAAAACTAATCATTGTGACAATATTATGCCACATATGATATTGGTTGAGCTCAACTTGTACTGAACCCAGAACATTCCTTTAATGTATACGTTACCAGTGGTTATACATTAATTTTGTTTGATAAGATATACAAAAACACTTTCAAAAGCCAAATAGGGCTGGCTCGATACCACTTTTTTAGAACCGAACCCGATCCGATACCAGAAATTCTGAGTATCGGCCGATACCTATCCGATACTAGTGCAGTTTTTTTTTTAAATCAGTGTAGCATTTCTATATCTCAATGTGTTGACCTGATCATCACTCTTTTGTGTGCTAAACACAATCTACCAAATATAGACAACTTCATTGTAAAGAAAAACAACAAATGACTAAATACAGGTGCATCTCGGTTTTAATGATAATTAAAAGATGAAACGGTAATACTAACCATGGGGAATTTTATCATGATTTATCATCAAACAGGTAATCGTTACATCCCTACAGTGAATGTAGCTAATGTAATCTATCTGATCTCTAACAGTGAATTTAGCTAACACAGTTAATGTAGTGAAATAAAACAATATGCTGTCTTTTGTACTGCAACTTTAAAGGAGGTAAGACAATGTTGTCGAAACCAGCACTGGATACCTGAGGTAATTTTATGTTACTGTTTTCTGTGTAGAGCTTCTCCGCAATTTTGTCTGCCGTTTTAAATGTGGAAGCCCTTTAAATATGAATGAAGTCTGATTGTCAGTGTTTTATTGTTTATCTGTAAAATTGCCATAGTGTCTTTTGCTTAAATGCAAGTCAGACACATAATCAGAATTTGTAATAATCAATTTTTTTTGTCTATAAAACAATATCAGTTTGAGCAATAAGCTCCGTGAAGCTATATCTAATAGCAGTATGTTACTTATAAATCATCCTTTGGGAATAATGATGATTTGGCTTTTGAAAGTGTTTTTCTAATTCATGTCCATCAAAATCAATGTGTAACTACTGGTAATCTATTAATACATTAAAGGAGTGTTCTGGCTACAGCACAAGTTGAGCTCAATCAATATCATATGTGGTGTAATATCACAAAAATTTGTTTCAAAATTAGTGGTTTTTATTTAATAGAAAGAAATAAAAAATTGTCCTTCTTTTCTTAAAGTGGGGGTAAATTTTTGGATGGCTGAAATGCAGAAATGTGAATATTATTATTGTATGAAAGAACCACTTACATTATTATTATTTGTTTGGTTACATTTTAGAAAAGTATTTATAAAAAATATTTGAGCTATAAAGATGTTCTTGTTCATTTTATAGCCATTTTAGGATTTTTGGTGTTATGGTGTAAAACTGTAAAATTGGATATAACGTTGCACACTCAAATAATATTGTATACACGCATCTTGAGGCTATATGATTGAAACTGATTGGCCCTTTTGGCTCACATTTAACAAAAACCCACCAATTCACTATCTCATTTTATAAAATCTAAACATTTAGTGAAAAAAATATTTAGAGGGGAAAAAATTAAAGTGAATAAGTGTAGGGCTAAATCGGGTAAAATATTAAACATTGCTCTTTGTATTGTTGTAAAATACATTCATGAAAAACAAGTAATATATTTATATATTAATTAATATACTATAAAATTAAAAAACATTTATTTTAAATGTATAGCACAGTAATGAGGCAGTAACATATGATAGATAAGACAACAAGAAAGGCTATTAATAATCTTTCATTGCGCAAAAGTATTATAACATGATGAAAGGCTCCTATACGGAGCGACACAAAGCGCTTATGCGCATCCCGTGCGCAGAATGATGTGCTTGAAGCAACACGGAGTCACAGCGCGCAGCGCT
>NW_015542414.1:0-4695 GCF_001515605.1 Sinocyclocheilus anshuiensis | reverse complement strand
AGGCAGCAACATGATAGATAAGACAACAAGAAAGGCTATTAATAATGTTTCATTGCGCAAAAGTATTATAATATGAAAGGCTCCACTCCAGTACAGAGAGGCACAAAGCTCTTATGTGCATCCCGTGAGCAGAATGATGTGCTTGAAGCAACAGTCACAGCAGCGCTCCGCATAGAAATGTTCAAAGCACAAAGGGAAGAGATATTGATGCATAGTGTATTATATCGGTGCGATATTGAGTCTCTTCTTTTAACCGTTTTAAATTTCTGTTACTGTGCGCGTGAAGAACAATTCATAGTGCTCTCTACTCCAGTGTAGTGATCTCTAACAGACACCCGGTAGAAAGTAACATGCTTTAGAAACAGCACTAAACTCCAGCAAGATAAAGTCCTTTTATGCAAAACCATTGATCTTTATTTACAGATCAAGTATAATAATAAGAACATTGTATCATCTTAGAGAGAGTTTCATCATCTTGACGGTCATAACCGAACGCAACACGGAGGATGACAGACAGCCGCAGCGGAGAGAAGAGTTTACGTGAACTTGTATTTAACAACTTAAATATTCATCTGTACCTCACATTAAGCTATGGATTGGTCTCAGAACACTTGAAATATAGTGCACGAAAACTTTATGGCGCTTTATAATGTTTTTGTGCCTTTCGTGGGGCTTAACAATAACAGAGAATAGTATACACACAATATCAGATTCAGATCGGTCTCATCTGACCGGTACCCGATCCTGCAGAAAATGGCAGTATCGGAGCCGATACCGATACTGAATATCGGATCGGCGCACCCCTAAAGCCAAATAATCATTATTCCCAAAGGATGATTTATAAATAACATACTGCTATTAGATATAGCTTTACAAAACTTATTGCACAAACAGATACGCTTTTATAAAAAAAAAGAAAAAAAAAAAAAGATTATTCTAAATTCTGATTAGGGTTAGCATTTAAGCCAACAGTACTCCAGCAATTTTACAAAATTAAAGTTTAGTTTAGTCACTTTATTGTCCACAAGTGGAAATTTGTCTTTGGCTTCACCACACAAATACATTTAACATCATCACACAAATTACATAAAAGACAACAAGTAACACAATCACCCCTGCTCTCACTCAAATCCCAGTATTTAATATTCTAATGGCAGTTGGCACAAATGATATTTGATAAACATTTTTCCTTGCACGAGGTTGCCTAAAACGTCTTTTTGATGGTAAAAGCTGAAATGTAATATTCAAAGCATGGGAACAATCTTCAGTAATAACCTGTGCTTTTTGTTTGACTCTTGTTTGATAGATTTCATTCAATTGTTTTTGTGATTGTCCTACAATTGCACTAGCAATTTGAACTGCTCGACCCAGTTTTTGCTTTTCTTTAACTGGCACTAGTCCATACCACATAGTCATATTAAAACATATAACACTCTCAACACGATTCTTATAGACCATCTCTAAAATATGTTGACTCACACCGAAATGTTGTAACCTCCTAATAAGATGTAATCTCTGCATTGCTTTTTTAAAAACATATTCAACATTTACAGCAAATGTCAATTTATTATCAATAAATGTTCCTAAATAGTTAAAGCTTCCTACCGTCTCTATTTGATGTCCATCAAGTATCAAAGGTTCTAACCCTTCAATAAAATCTAGTTTATTCCTACTAATGGCCAATTCCTTGGTTTTGTTCACATTAATCTCCAGCGAACTCAGTTTACACCAATTTTGAAGCAAATATATGTAACTATAATACAGTGTGTCTCCCTCTGTTCCAGCTTTACTCAACCGGCCAACAAGTGCCATGTCGTCCGCACATTTAAATAAATTAAAATATGAATCCTGGATCTTAAATTCATTTGTATACAACGAGAAAAGTAATGGTGATAAAATAGTTCCTTGAGGAACTCTTGTATTTACAATGATTGTCTTTGATACAATATCATTAACAACTACTTTTTGAGGACGATTTAAAATAAAGTATTTAATCCACCAAATAACTTTATAACTTTAATCCACCATTTACTCCCAAGTTAATTAATCTTTGCAAACGAATATCAATCTGAATCGAATTAAAAGCTGAGCTAAAATCTATAAATAAAATCCTAACATAATTTGTAGTCTGCTGAATGTGTTCAGCTACAAAATCACATAAGGTTATAACAGCATCATCGGTGCCCCTCTTTTCCCTGTAGGCAAACTGAAGGGGGTCCAAATCTTTAACCACACTGTTCCAAATATGCCTTGTTAATACTCGTTCCATACATTTACTCAACATAGATGTTAGAGCTATCGGTCTAAAATCTTTTAACTCATTGGCATTAGATATTTTAGGTACTGGAACAATCTTTTGGTGCTTTTCCACTGCGTGGTACAACTCGGCTCGGCACGGCTCAGTACGGTACGGCATGGAATGGCTCGGCTCGGTTTGCGTTTCCTCTGCAGTTCAGTACCGCTTTAGAGTGGGTGGGATTATTCACATGTCGTTATAGTTGCGCCGCCTCTACTGCTGCAACTCCTGAAAAACTTTTTCATTCCGCGTCGCCCCACCAAGCTCTTGCTGGATCCGCTCCTCTGCTATCAACGAGAGGAACGTCTGTATTTCCTCAACAGACAGCGAAACAACTTTTTGGTTGTTAAAAAAAGGTGCGCTCGTTCAAAACAGTTGCGTTCGATCCTTCGCTGGCTGTGCTGATTTAAATCTAGCGGTTCTGTTGTGTTTGTGTCGCAAGTTCAGTGACACATGTAGTGACGATTCTCTCCGGCCAATCCGTGATCAGCAGAGTTTACACGTCACGTTTTGGTAATGGAACGGTTCACTTGGAACCTCAACCGAAGTGGTACTAAAAAAAGTACCAGGGCCCAGGTACTGTACCCAGTGAAAAGCCCCCCAAAAGTGAACCGTACCGAGCCGTACCGTGCCGTACCATGCAGTGGAAAAGCGCCATTTGTTTCTTTCCATGAATTTGGAACCACCCTACAATTTAACAAGAGCTGGAACAGCCGGGTAAGGACACCAGCTAGTAGGAAAGCACAATCTTTGAACACACGACCCTTTAGCCCATCTGGACCAGGTGCTTTATTTGGCTTAATGCTAGCAAGACTGGCTGCTATTTCATGCTCTAAGTTTAATGGGCTCATATGCCAGAATATTAAGACATATTCTCTCACATTCGGTAGTTCATTCCCCCCTATCAAACCTAGTAAAGAAAACGTTTAAATCTTCTACAAAAGGTGCACCTTGTAAGGAACACACCCGTTTCCTCTTCTCTCTTCCCATAATACTATTAAGCCCTTCCCATGCCTTCTTAGCATTGCCTGTATATTACCTATTTTCAATCTTATGCTTATATGCTAGTTTAGCTTTCCTAATTCGACCCCTAAATTCCTTCCTTTTGTCTCTAACCAGTTCCTTATCACCATTTAAAAAAGCAGCTTTTTTCTCATTTAAACACATTTTAAGATCTTTGGTAAACCATAACCAATTGTTCGGATACATTTGAATTGTTTTAGTCTTAACACCATTACTTTCACAAAAACTTATGTAAGATGTAATGGTGTCAGTGATCTCATGTACATCTTCACATGCATCAAAGAACAGTTGCCACTCTGTATCCTCAAAACAGCCTCGAAGTTCTTCTTTGCTCTGTTCTGTCCACAGTTGTATCTCTTTAGTCACTGGTTTCTCTTGTTTAAACTTAGCTCGATATTTGGGTAGCAGATGTATAATATTATGATCTGACCTCCCCAAAGGAGGGCGACACACGGCCTTATATCCATCTACTATGTTGCCAAAACATTTATCCAATATGCGTGTTGATCGAGTGGGGCAATCCACATACTGATGGAGGGTAGGCAAATGGCTTGATAAATCACATAAGTTCATATCTCCAAGAATTAAAATTGGTTGATCAGATGAGCGAGTCAATGCGTCATTATAACTGTCTGTTATTTTGTTTGCGGCTTCTTCATTATTCGGGCCCGTAACATATGTTAAAATGACAGCAATCTGTCCAAATTCCCGGGGTAAATAAAATGGTCTAAAAGACACTGACAGGAGTTCATAGTCTGTAGTACATACTTGTTCATTAATCCGAAAATGTGTTGCCCATTTGTTGTGCACAAAAAAGCATAGACCTCCTTCCACAGACTTACGAGATGCAACGTTGTCTCTGTCGGCTCTAATCATTGTATAGCCATTTAAAGCAATGTCCTGTATGTCTTCTCTTAACCAAGTCTCTGTAAAACATAACAGATGGCTTTGCCTAAAGTCTCTGTCATAGTTGATTTTAACTGCTAATTCATCCATTTTTATTCCTCAGAGAACGTACATTTGATAAGGTGAACCTCTTCTTTTAAGCCTTTGACGGACCCCTCCTCTCGATCCTCGTTTCTTAGGAAAGCGCCTTTGATCTTTTATCCTCAAATTCCTCACCAGTTCATAGCAGTCTTCTGGTAAATCCATTCATGATTTGCAGAATCGAGACCGGGATAAGAGTAAATAGAAGTTCCTCCCACGTGTAGGTGAGGACGCCAGTCACCACCCTCGCTCCTGAGCCGGCCGCGATCACAAACACGGCCAGGCACACCGCCAGCCAAGCCAGAAACCAGTGAGTGTTCATGTTTAAAAAAATAAAATAAAACCTTAAAACTAGGGATGCACGATATATCGGCCACCATATCGGTATC
>NW_015542413.1:1465-1601 GCF_001515605.1 Sinocyclocheilus anshuiensis | reverse complement strand
CAAATAACTGCCATGATGACTTTTGTTCTACCCGCTTAAATGATATAAGTACTTGCGTTGTACAATCTATAAAGACTGTCTGTTCCCCGAATAGGGAGGTCAAAATATAAATTTAATGCAGGATCTAGAAAAAGTC
>NW_015542413.1:645-1281 GCF_001515605.1 Sinocyclocheilus anshuiensis | reverse complement strand
ATTATATTGGTCTAAATGAGTCTACTCCACCAAGCTACTGTTATAAGCATGAGCCCCGTCAGACTGGTCGTGGCGGCGGTGTTGCAACAATATACTATATAGTGATATTCTCAATGTTACTCAGAAAACAGGATACAGGTTTAACTAATTCGAAATACTTCTGCTTAATGTTGCACTGTCAGATATGCAAAAGAAATAATTTTATCTCGTATCTCTTGCTCTGGCTACGGTGTATAGACCACCAGGGCCGTATACAGATTTCCTAAAAGAATTTGCAGATTTCCTCTCAGACCTATTGGTTACTGTTGATAAAGCGCTAATTGTCGGAGATTTTAATATTCACGTTGATAATACAAATGATGCATTAGGACTTGCGTTTACTGACCTAATAAACTCTTTTGGAGTCAAGCAAAACATCACCGGGTCCACTCATCGTTTTTAGATTTAATTATAATTGCATGGAATTAATCTTACTGATATAGATATCGTACCTCAAAGTGATGATGTTACTGACCATTTCCTTGTATCGTGCATGCTGCGTATTACTGATATTAACTATTTGGCTCCGTGTTATCGTCCGGGCAGAACTATTGTTCCAGCCACCAAAGACAGATTCACAAATAACCTGCCTGATTT
>NW_015542413.1:0-558 GCF_001515605.1 Sinocyclocheilus anshuiensis | reverse complement strand
GAAATGACTAGCAACATGGGCACTATCTTCTCTAATACATTAGAAGCTGTTGCCCCCATCAAATTGAAAAAGGTGAGAGAAAAACGTACTGCACCATGGTACAAGAGTAATACCCATTCTCTCAAGAAAGGAACTCGTAGTCTTGAGCGCAAATGGAGAAAAACTAACTAGGAAGCTTTTAGAATTGCGTCGAAAAACAGTATGCCCAGCTATAGACAGGCTCTAAAAGCTGCCAGGGCCGAGCATATCCACAGACTCATAGAAAATAACCAAAACAATCCTAGGTTTTTATTTAGCACAGTGGCTAGATTAACAAATAACCAGACGCCACCCGATCTAAATATTCCCTCACAGTTTAATAGTAATGACTTTATGAATTTCTTCACTGCTAAAATAGAAGCAGATGCCACCCGATCTAAATATTCCCTCACAGTTTAATAGTAATGACTTTATGAATTTCTTCACTGCTAAAATAGATAACATCAGAAATACAATAACAAATGTAGATTGTAAAGCGTATAATACTTCAGCTTCATTCATCCCACCAAAAGATAAACT
>NW_015542412.1:358097-380468 GCF_001515605.1 Sinocyclocheilus anshuiensis | reverse complement strand
ATTTAATGCAGGATCTAGAAAAAATCTGATCGTGATTAAACCAGATAAATTCTTTGAAGACAAGCAAAGCGTCACTGGGCCCACTCATCGTTTTATTCATACGCTAGATTTAATTATATTGCATGGAATCGATCTTACTGATATAGATATCGTACCTCAAAGTAATGATGTTACGGACCATTTCCTTGTATCATGCATGTGGTGTATTACTGATATTAATTATATGGCTCCGCGTTGTCGCCTAGGAAGAACTATTGTTCCAACCACTAAAGATAGATTCAGAAATACATTTGGCTCCCAAACTCTGGAATAGCCTTCCTGATAACGTTCCGGGTTCAGACACACTCTCTCTGTTTAAATCTAGATTAAAGACACATCTCTTTGGCCAAGCATTCAAATAATGCATCTCATAATCTTGTACTGCAGTTATATCTGATCAAATGCACATTGTTATTCTTTAGCTTGGGTTAAACAAATCAATTTTGCTTGGTTGGAACAGCAGCTACGCTAATTATGTCTCTATTTGTTTCTCTGTTTCTGCCACGGTCTTCAGACTGGATCCAGAACACCTGAGAAGAGATGACGCCAACCCCTCAGAGGACCTCAGATGATGCCAACCCTGAAACAACATACAGAACTACGAAATTTTGCTATAAATTTGATTGCTACATATAATAACATATAATTGCTGTTAATAATGTTCATCGTCTGTTTGATTACGTGTTTAATTGACTTATCCGTACATTTCTGCCATATGTACATTAACTGACATAGTCACCACTGATAAGCTACTACTAAATATATTGTAGAAACTTAATTTTCTGTAAAGCTGCTTTGCAACGATTTGTATCATGAAAAGCACTATACAAATAAACTTGAATTGAATTGAATTGAACACGAGAACTCGCAGTAATCTCAGAGAGCTTAATCCAGATATTTTAATCAAATCCACAAATTCGTTTGAAGAACCAAATTAGCCAGAGCTCAGTTATCACGATTAGAAGATCTGGCATCTTTCAAATCATCTCAGATTTATTAAGCAAGGTATGAAAAACGGACCCGTTTTAAAAAGTTTGCGTTTTCAGGCCCCCAGAATGCTGCTATGTAAATGAATGGCCAAAACACATAAGAAGTTTTCCATTTTTAAGGTACAAAAATTTAGTTGTGTAAATGCCCCCCGAAACTGAACCCGCAGATTCACTCTCTCATGTTTGGTCTCTGTCTTATGGATTTTCTCTGTCACAAATGTGTTGACTCTCACAGTTTGGAGACAATTTTAGTACAGTCAAGAAAAATCATTCCATGACGGACATTAAAATTAAAATGTGGGCTGTGTTTTCCAAAAGTATCATTCACATGCGTTTGGCCAACCCAGACTCATTGGAAAAAAAAATGTTCCTGCGAAATGATTAATTCATTCAGTTTTCCCCAAAACAGAATCTAGAAATATTTTATTACATTGGTTGCTGTTCTTATCACAGAATTTCAGAAAGAAAATGTTTGGATGGTGGTGCTAAAAGGTTGATGCTCCCACATTCGAAAATAACATACTGTGTACACAAAACCTGACCGTAAACCTAAGCCAGTGTTTCCCAACCCTGTTCCTCAGACACACCAACAGTACACATTTGGGATGTTATGCTATGTATCTTGCCTGTGTTCCCCTGTCTTTAAGACTTTTGTTTTGTAATGTTTTTGCTCCTTTTGTTTCTGGGTTTGCTTCCTATGTTCAGTGTTTGCCCTGCTACCTTGTTTGTCGCCATAGCAACCCTTGTTAGTTTAGTTAGTTTAGTTACCTGTCCCTTGTCAGCCCCTGGTTATGTTGTTAATCCACCTTATTTTTCATTGTGGAAGTTAGCTGTTTTCTGTGAATGTGCGAGACGATTCATTATAGGGAAATAACAAGAAGAATATGCAGTAAATGGCCGATCTGTTTGCTACAAACAAGTGTGTTTATAACTAAGACAATATGGTAAAATAATACGGCAAAAAAATACCAGTTTGCTGTTTCAAACAGCATAATGAACTGTTTTGTACAGCTAAAAATAACTGGAAGCAAATGACACCGGAAGCTAGATACATTAAATTTGCAAATGGCCGTGGACGTTCTTATGTGAAAAATAAGGTGGATAAATACCCCTATGTTTGATCATGTTCTCTTTCTGTTGTTGTCCCTTGTGGATGTATCTATTAACTTTCTAGCCTAAAATGTCTTATCAGAATTATGAATTAGACAGACTTGTTCTCTTCAAGTCAAATAATTCAGTCTCCTCAGAGTATAAACATTTTCAGAAATGGGTGTTTAACAAAGTGAAACTTCTAGATGTGGATGGTATTGAGGCCTCAACTGCATCAATAAAAATCCATGTGTTTTAATCTTATAAGATCAATTTTGACATTCTGTGAATTCTGTCTTTGTTAGGATCAACATGTGAGATATTAACATTTTAATTTAAGTTGGAACTGTGCCATATTAGGGTAGCTCATTGGGTTACACTTTCACCTCACAGCAAGAGGATTCCTTAAAATATGTATTATGTTACTGTATAGCCAAAAATACAATAAATCATATGCAGCACCACTTTAAGCACTTTTGGCAATGTAATTTTTTGATTATGAAGTAGAGTTGTTGTTTTTTTAAGACTATGAGTGATGTAATGTTAAGTGACTCAAGACTTCATTCAAACTTTATCATTATAGACTTCAGACTTGACTCGGACCTCTGATGAAAGACTTGTAAACATCTCTGCCAGCTAGTCACCAAGTGTAACTCAACAGTAGCATTCAGGTGTGTGTGTGTGTGTGTGTGTGTGTTTTATTTAATTATTTTTTCTGATGTCTGTGTTGGTGGCCACCAGCAGTGTGAGTCACATCAACTATATGATTGGGAGAGACAGGGTGGGGACTAATATACAAATAGATGACTGTGCAAGGTTTGTCAGTGAACTTTCCTACTTGAGCAGAGCAGGAGGTTGTTTAGGGTATGTCTAGCCCGTTGCTAGGCTGCTTCACTGCGCAACTCACCCTCCCAGTGTGAGGCCTGTCATCTGGTTAAAGAAAAACAAAAAAATCTTGATTTACATTTACAGTTTAAGTAGGAGAAGATAATGGATTCAATCCTGGAGCATAGTGGATGAGTTGAACGACAGCAAGAACACATGACATTCCATAAACATTCTAAAGATATTTATTTGTAGTTTATGATGGATTAAAATAACTGACCAGACTTCTTAAAATTTGGATCATTCTACAAGGCAGCTATTTGTTCTTTCACATAAAAGATTTATTGTTTTATTGCCATTTGCAAAAGCTCATACACTGCATTGTTTTATGAATTAAGTTGGAGAATTATGGAAATATCACTGACATCTTCATGTGCGTCACATTAACTTAAACAGGTTATTTCAGTCCATTTGCTGTTATTCAAATAGTCTTTGTCTTGTGTTTCCACCCTGATGACTCACTGGTGTGGTCGAGCTGCTTAATGTCACATTGCAAATGGAATTTTACAACGTATAACAAATAATGAAAGAGGAAGTTCAAAAGTCAATTTAAAATGATGTAATGGTGTCAAAATTGGATATTTTATTTGTTTTGTGAAGGTTTTGAATGATTTTATGCTTTGCCTGTGTGGGGGCAGAATTCAACAGCCATGCTGTTGGATTTAGATCTGTTTTATTCAGGCTTTTTTAAACATACTGAAGTGGTGTTTTTGGAGTTTAAAACACTGAGACAAACTTTGAAAAGCTTAAAAAGATTTATTTCAACCTAAGACAAATTCAACGGTCTTGGATAGCTTTGCGTGACATGCTTGACAGTGGCTGATTAAGTAATGAATTTTATCCTATGAAAAAAAGAGCATTTGGGGTCCATAACGTAACAGCCCTTACAACGGCCATCTAATAAACTACCAAGGAGTACTGCAATTGATGATGATGATGATGATGATGATGATGATGATGGTGATGTGTGTGTGTGTGTGTGAGAGAGAGAGAGAGTCAAATAAAATTGTTGATTATGTCTTGTCTATAACATAATCTTTTTATTTAACATTCTCTTCATATTATGATTGTAATAATTATACTTGTTAGCTTTAGTTCTCTCTTAATAACGAACAGTCCACACATTAACCCGAGATGCTCTGACTGTTTTTCCTTTTTTGGTCACACTTTTTTGAGACCATTTACCAGTTCAACTAACTATTAACTATGACTTCTGCCTCAATAAACTCCTATGTGGTGCTTATTCATTTGTCAAGGTAGATGTTAATTTAGGTATGGGGTAGGATCTAAAATATGTTCATTCAGAATAAGGCATTGATATTTGCTTTATAAGTACTAATAAACAGACAATATGCTACTAATATGCATGCTAATAAATAACTAGTTAATAGTTAGAATTGGTCCCTAAACTAAAAATCCCAAAAAGTTTAGGCACCAATTCTCACTATTAAAGTTGTTTATTGGCATGCATATTATAGCCCCCTTTAGAAATTCTGTTGACTATAAGTAACAACTACATGTCAACTGTCTCATTACAGTATTATTATACTGTTAGGTTAGGGTTAGTAGAATAAGTTGGCATGTAGCTGCAAAGTTATTTATGGTCAGCAGAATTATGGTCATCTAGGCTAGGCCTCATGCCCAGCTGTAGTGTCTCATCAGCGTGAGTCTGGCAGGATGATATGAGTAGCCTCTTCATCACTCCATCTGTGGTCTTAGCATCTTTTAAAGGTGACAAGCACTTTGTATTGTCAGGTAACTTGGCTTGAGGCGGCACTATTTGCAGCTGGCAATATAAGAGTGAGTTATGACACTTGGGAGGTTATGAGTCCTTGCATGTATGTTAAGAGTTGGTTTACCTGATAATTGCATTGAACTACGTAACTGTACTGTCCAGCGCACCATGTAAGTCAGAGGAGGAGACTGGAGCTTTCATTGTTGATGCCATTGCTTTGGATAGAAAAGGAAAGAAAAGAGAATAATGGGTGAGCAAAGGATTTGGTTGAAGAGCAGAGAACAGGAATATTTCTCTCAACAAGATAAATTCTTCTGAAACGCTTGAGTGGAGAGATGAATGAGTGTGCTGTCATACAACCTTTTGAAATACAAAAGTAATTAAACATTGACCATTACATTTATTCAGTGTTCTTTTTTAATCTAAAATTATTACATATAGACCCAGGGGTGCCCAATCCTGTTCCTGGTGGGACAATGTCCTGCAGAGTATAACTCCAGCCAGCTCCATCACACTTCCCTGGAAGTTTCTAGTGAATCTGAAGATCTTGATTAGCTGGGTGCAGGTTTAATTAGGGTTGAAGCTAAAGTCCCCAGAACCATGGCCCTCCAAGCACAGGTTTGGACACCCCTAAAGCCAGGCATGCACTGTGCAATTTCCGTTCGAGTTTGAGACATTTTCTGAGTTGTATGACCCTTTTTTTTTTTTTTTTTTGGAGTCAGTCTGTTTATTTCACATGTATAGTGTGAGCAGTGAAGTTGCAGCTAGTGTGAGCACATAAATCCTGAGCTTTGGCTTTACAGCTCATGTGATTTACTCGTACAGTGATAGTTGATATTTAACAAAAACCTTGCTGAAATTGCAATAGTGTACAGTATGCCTGGCTTAAGCCTATATTTAAATAATGGTACCGTTATTGACTATTTTGATGAAATTATTTGTATTACTCTTACTATAAGATATTTGAATGTAAAGTACGTATTAATTTAAAGTTAATACATTGTGTATTGTGTGTTTATTGCTGTTGTCTGAAGTTATTAATATCATTCAATACCAGTTCCGCATATTGGTTATCACACACTTAAAAACAAGTCATTTTGGTATCATTTGTAACAGGAAAAAAATTTATTATTTCTACTGACAAGCAGCAATCATAAAATTACAAAAACGTGGGAGTCTCGAATGTCAGCTGGATTTATGAGGACACAAGCCCTGCAGTGTGGGAGATTACAAACTTTTTAATAGACTTGCACAATAACATAAATGACACATTAGTCAGATTTTCCTTGAGAGTAAGTAGGCAGACTGATTAAGTTATTTAAGGGCCATACTGAAAATGACACATATCCAGTCTTGACAACTTCCTGATTTGTAAGGTCTTCACAATCATGGGAGAATCTGCATTCATTATAATTATGTCATTAAAGATATATACACATAACATTCTCATATTAAGATTTAAATCATCACACTTGATGATGCATTTTAGCATAAAATTGCTTTCACATGAAGTAGCATTCCCTCTGCAATCCCAACAATCCTTCCTGATTTTTTCTCTTAACAGCTGTCCATATTCAGACTTGGCATCGTTGTGTTTCCAGTTGTCAATTTAAAACAATAGAATTATAATTTATCAGGAAATTGGCAATACAGAAATGAAAGTTTTTGCGGAAGTCACTATGGGAAGTCACCTAAAGCAATTAATTAAAGTAAACTGGGGAATAAAAATCTGGGAAAAGTCCTGTCTGTGCATATCTGGTATGTGTATTGTCCTCAGAGAAGGGGGAAATTTCTAGAACAGTGCTAAAATGGTGCTAAAACAACACAATTATCACTTTTTTAACTTTTTAAATTGGTTGCGCAAATGATTAAAATACTTAGTTAAATACATTTGTTTCATTCCTGAATGAGGAATGAAAGATACTGTTATTTAATCTTAAGAAGGATTTCATTAATAACAACAAACCACTGCCAGACAGTTAGACTACAAAGCATGCCTACCAATGGGGAGTCAAGCCAGTGAAGCACACTCCATTCAAATACTGTAATGGAACGTTAAGGAGGAGGTGACGTTACTATTTTACAGTCTTATCATTTCCATTACAAATTGTTAGTAAAACATGTCATGAGTGAAGTCCCTTCAGTCTCCACTTCATCTGCCATTACCTGCTGTAAATCACCATTATTCTAATACAGTTATCATTCAATTATCTTCATCGCCTGCTGCATTAAAAAAAATCCATGAATTTGGGTTTACCCTGATTTTTTCAGCAAACCCTTGCTGCTTATAAGCAGGTATTTCTGAGTCACTGATAATCCATAAAGCAGCTTTATAGGTTATCAGTGGGTTCCACATCAGCTCCACAGAGCCCCCTCTTCCAGTTTTAGTTTAATTTAGCCCATGGCAACCCTGGCATGATATTCTGGCTCCGTGAGGGAGTGCAGAATCTTCCTGCTACATTGTTTGCTGGTATTCGAGATGTCTCAATGAGTCGACAGTCTGAATGAGTCCTCACAAGGTGAGCAAGAATCATCTTCTCTCTCCTGATGAGGAAAGATGTATAGTGGGGTTCTACGATTTGGATGCAGGTCAGTCAACCTGTTTGTCATTCAGATTCAGGAAGTCTTTGAATATCCAAGCAGTGATTATTGTTGGAATGAGCCTGCTCTTATAGCCACATATCTCCATGGGTTAACTAAGACACTAGAACTACAACTCGTTGATGTAGTTGGTAACATGAAGCTTAAATAGATCATCCAGTTATCCCTCAGAGTGGACTATTGTTTCTAATCCTGACATGATACACATCATGCAGAGATCTACCCCAGTACCTGAGGAGAGATTTAATATCCCTGCCAGCCAAATCCACTTAGTAAAGATTTGATGCACCTCATCACCACCTGTCTGATGTCATTAGAGTAGAGGAGACAAGAATGCCATATTTACCTCAATTTTGGACTCTTGTTACTCAACTCTACCTCTGGAAGATCCAATGTTCCACACCACTCCCTTCAATTGTGAATAACCAGTGCTCTCTTTCACCCTCAATACCACGACTGAGGTGAGACCCTTGAGCAAGGCACCGAACCCCCAAGCCGCAGCAATATGGTTGCCCACTGCTCCGGGTGTGTGTTCACTATTGTGTGTGTGCACGTGGATGGATTAAATGCAGTGCACAAATTCCGAGTATGGGTCACCATACTTGGCCACACGTCACTTCAGTTAATTTCATTAAGTTATTTGGCAGGGTTATATTCTCCCATCTACACTGACTACCATCCTTTGAACTATTGATAAATATTTGGGATTTAAATTGAATGTAGCTGGTCAGTGGACAGAGCATGTGCGTGAAACAAAAGCTGAATATTCTACCCACCTGGATATGATTGATCTCTACCACTCACAATGAAATTAGAACAGGTAACAGGTCTAAAATAATGTCGAATTTGTTAGCCAATGGCCATATTCCAAGGAAATACAGTTGTACCATGTATGATGAAGACCACTTCACGCTGCACAATAAACGTTGAAGCTTGTGCGATTAGTAAGAGAGTGAAGTGGTCTGAACACACATAAAACTAGTGACATTTATCATAGTCAGTGAGACTGCCTTTAGTGTCATTGGCTGCACGGAGACATGAAGGTTGAGGATCCAAACGCAATATTTATTGCAAGGGTACTCCACAAACGTAGTCCAAAAACAGGCAAAGGTCATTCACAAACAGACAATCCAAACAAAGTCTGAGTTCAGGGCTGAGACTAACAGAGAAATCCAGATTAACAGGCACATAATCAAAACCAGGAACCAAGACTCGGGGGAACCAGGATACAAGGCTAAGAAATACAGCCGAGACATGTGCAAGACTTAGCCATGAATGACTGAATGAACCAGTCTCAAACACCTAGGAATCACCCTTGTAGCCACAGATGTGACATTCATGACATCAGGAAACACTGAAGGCTGGATGGACTCTGATGATGGCTGGAGGCTCTGGCGTGGGGACCGTGACAGCGGAGGACTCTGGTGCAACAGCCATGATGAGTCGAGGCTCTGGAGTGGCAGCCATGTTTCGACAAGGCTACTGAAAAACAAATGGTTAGGGGTAGTGTCCTCCTTAACCTCCCCTACTGTAAAAGGGGAACCACTAAACCACAAGGCATAATTTAAAAAAAATTATAATAATAAAATGTGCGATCCTCAAGTATCATCTCAAATGAGACTATATTTATAGAATTTGTCGAGTCTGTAACAATAAAAGTCAATAAGAGCAAAATCAGGAAAGTCTGTGAGATTAGCCAAGTTCATGAAGTCATGGGTGTAATCCTCAAGTGAACCTTTCCGCAAGCAAATTAGTTCAACTGCTGGATCCAGAGTAGGCTAAGTCTTCTGTTATGAGGATCATGAGGATCCAAACTCAGTATTTATTGAAGGGGTACTCCACAAACGTAGTCCAAAAGCAGGCAAAGGTCTTACACAGGCAATCCAAAACAAGACTGAGTTCAGGGCTGAGGCTAACAGAGAAATCCAGAATAACAGTCAGAGAATCAAAACCAGGAACCAAGACATGGGGAACCAGCATACAAGGCTTAGAAATGCAGCCGAGGCACGTGCAAGACTTGGCCATGAATGAACCAGGTCTATATAGGTTGAGCAAACAGAGTTAATGAGAAACAGGTGAAAGCAATGAGTGCTGATGAGTCTGTGCAAAGGATTATGGAGAATGAAGTCCATGACAGAGTGACAATAGTCTTAGGTGCAGTGCCCTCTAGTGGACAACCAGGGCTCTCCAACAGTCTGGTCATGACAGTCTGGAAGTACCAAATTTTGAGTGCACTTACCACAGGGCTTTCACAACTGTTGAATATGATAAACAGTGATGATAAAGTTGCATGAACTCACAACTCTTGAACATTGTCTTTTATCTTAAGCAACGTAAGGTCTCATTGACTTAGAGGATCAGATTAAAATTTGCTGGGATTTAAAAGAAAACCCAGTGTTTAATAAGACATTAATTCAGAAGACCCTGCAAGCAGTAAGGCAGAATAAGCAAACAGAAACAGATAAGCAATGTTTTGTGAAAGAACTATAGAAGCTTGAGACCCAGTGCAGCCAAGAAGAGAAGGTGAGCAGGGTACAGCTGATACTCTGCTGATGTTCTACTAAGTAGAGACTTCTCCATCACTAACATTGGTTAGAAGATCCCTCACAGTGCTTGTTGTCCTCAACAGGAGGATTTGTAGATCATGAGTGCCTTCACACAGCATTCTGGCCAGGTTCATTCTCAAAATAGTCTTGCTCATAAAAACCTGGAGCTGAACTGTATACTGGAATGGGTGGTACCTGGGCAGGGTCTCGTCAAGTCTCTGCAGAGAGGGAAGGCTTCACCTGCCATGAAGACAAGAGGTTAGAGGTTAGAGCCCCAATTGCTCTACTTCTGGCAGCAGCAATTGTTCAGGTAGGCAGAGGGTTTGACAACAACTAGTTACAAAGGGACTATTAACCAGTGTCCCACCATCTGTTTGTCGCATAACTGCCAACATCTATGATGGGGAGGCAGTATTTGGAAGGTGGTCAGCGACCCAGGTAGCCCTAATGGGAGGACCTGATACTACCAGCGATAAGATAGGGTACTACAAACTGGCTTTTTGCTATGCTTTTGGCATTAGGGAGACCTGCTAATAACCTTTTGTGAAGGCCAGGGTGGAGATGTACTGAGCTTTACGTAGTCACTCCGATCATCCACCCAAGGGGTAAGACCAAGACATCATTCACCTTCCAGTAGTCATTGCAAAATAAGGAGATGCCACCAGGCCTTGAAACAATGACAATGAGGCTGCATTGGATGAAACCAGAAGTCCATGCCTCTAAGAACTTGTTCACATTAGCTGCATTTACACTGTCAGGCCAAAAGCGGGCATGCTAGTGCGTCAGGGCCAGTCACATTTCCACTGTTACTTACAGGGCTTGATCGTTCCTTGTCGGGGCTTCCTCGGGGGCAACGGGCAGGGTTTTTTGGCCCACCGTAAACCTTGGGCCAAAGCAGGCCAGCCTGGGCTTGAGCAGTGGCTACGATCAAAGGTGGAGTTTCTCTGCGTCTGGAGAGCATCAACGCCGTGGATTATTTTATACAGTTAACAGCTACAACGCCAGCATTAAAGACTTTTAAAATCATTTTAGCTCAAAACTCACTTTCAGACAGCAGTGAGTGTTTGAAATAACTTCTGCTTGAGATCCGATGTGGATTATGATCAAAAGACTTTGCACACTATTACCACAATAAACCTGGTAAATACGACCACTTGAAGAAATCACACAAATCACATAGGCTATCATAATCATGTATTTATTTAGTAGCATATGTTATCTGTCAGTAAGTCTCGTCTCTTTATACATGACTGCCTGATGTTCATATTTAGCTCCACATATGTCATAAAATATAGCTAGCCTATAATCATAGTTGTTCAGGAGCTCCCTCTGCTTCTCAGGCCATATTTTTGATGGAGAAATTATAGAAATGATCATTCTGTGATGTATACTGTGACTACAAATAAACAGAAACAGACGCGACTGAATGTGTCCTTTCTTTTGTGAAATAACGGTAAATACCACTTTATTTCTGTGTGAATAATTTTAAGTCCTGACAAATAATTTATGATCGATGTTTTACCAGTTTTACAATAATAAGTGACGGTTTAAATATTTAAGTAAACAACAAAACATGCAAACAAACGGACGTTTTATTGTATGTTTATATATATATACAGTATATATACCTGTATATATATAGTATTGTGATTGCGCTAGTTCCAGTGATTTATTTCTGAGTAGTTTTCCAATAACTTCTCTTTGTTGTTGAAATGATGGGGTTGAGTGACGTTGTTCCAAAAGAGGCATGTAAAGGGCGGGTTTTAGTGAAGTGTAGCGGAGCTTCCGGCCCAACAGTGGAAACGCAGCGTGATTTTTGTCAGTATTGTTGTAGGTTTAGTCTTTATTCTTCAAAAAAATTGCACAATGGTATAATTAAATAAATAAAACTACAGTGATTTAAGTGACAAGGCCACACTCCCACAGGTCAGCTTTTATCCTATAGCAATGGTATACATTCATTCAAGGCATATATTTCATTAGTTTGATACATTTCTTAAGAATCAAACCAATGACTTTTGTGTTACTATCCCTATGCTCTACAGTTTGAGCTACAGAAATGCTCACACATTACGTTTAGCCATTTTTTTTTTACAGCTTAGCATCGTTAAAACACATTTAAATATATTAAGTCAATACATCAGCTGATATAACTCAATTGGTATATTCAGCGAGCTAATAACGCAATCAAAATTTAGATTATATTTTATTAGCTAGAATTTTAACTAGCGATAACAACCAAATGCTCCACTCCTCACCACGATGGTAACCCAGTGTAACCAAAAGTCGCCAAGTATTCTCAAAAGTATTGAACATTAGCACTATCAAGTCTCTCTTCTCTTTTCTCATATTGCTCAAAAACATGTTTAGTAATATCAACAATTTTACTCCCTCCATTAAGTCTCATGCAAAGCATGCTGGGAGTGTCAGTAACATCAACAGCAAAAATAATTTTTGAGTACTTGATTGGTTCACATTCACCCCACATAATTTATCTCAGTAGATTGCACATTTCACTAATTACATTATTTAAAAGCAAAGAAATCAAGATCAAAAGAGAAACACAATTTTCTGTTTACCTTTTTTTCTTTTTTTTTTCTTCAGTGACCAAAGAGCAGACAGCTGCCCATGAGAGCATTCAGATCTGCCAGGTGGCCATGACTATTGTGAAGCTCATTATGATAAAGTGTCCTTGTTGGGTTGGCAGAGCCACTTGCAGCAATCAAGGGCCATGGGTTCTCAGTGGCGGTTGGCAGGAGAGACAATATTTCCCTAGCAACTCACTGAAGAGGTCACTCAATTGCTGCTATTTGCAGTGTTGAGACTGCAAGAGAGGCAAACCTTACATTAAAGCTCATTCACACGAAAACAACACATTCTCCTGGGATTTCTTTGATCATCAGTTCTAAAAGACGGGAAATCCTGAGAAAAAGGGCTTGATGAATATTACAGAAAGGAATGTTATGAAATAAAAGAGGAATACTGAAATCAAATATAAAACGTGTCTCGCTCAAGACTATTCTAGCTCTTTTGCATACATCCCATTACCTGTTCATCTCAGTGGTAGTCCCAAAACCACAAGATGTAATGTTATATTTGGGGTTATATGCTGTGACATTTTTAATGATAATTATTTTCCCCACCTTAAATTACCATAAAGAAAAATCTCATTGTAATGCATCCAGATGATTTACATTTGATTTTTTGTTCAGTAATGAATATTTGTTAAAAACAAAAACAAAAAAAGTGACTAAACTGTCACGAAAATAATGGCAAGAACAAAACAGGCTTCATTTTTTTTTTACTCAAAATATGATTTTGTATTTCTCTCTTTTGAGTGTGGGATAAATATTCATCCCTTTATAAGTTTTATAAAAAATACAAAAAATAAATAATTTAAATAATAAATGAAAATAATAATAAAATATATATATATATTCAGCAATGCCGAAAAATACAATGCAATGCAAAATTGTGTAAAAATGCAAAAAAAAAAAATGTGAAAAATAGTAAAAAATTAAAAATACAAAAATAAAGTAATAATAAAAGAGAGGCAGGAGGCAATGTTGTCTAATTTTACCATCTACATGTTTTATTTGTGTTTTGCAATGACACTGGCTTTTTAAATCTTTCTTTTGCACTTGCTATCTTAGGAGATGCATTGGAATTGTAAACAGTGAAAATGATAAAATACATTTCATAAAACTACTTACAAGCAGTGTACGTCCAAGGCAGAGGACGACCATACCTGCTCCGCCCCGATTTATAACAATATGTCATTTTATAGCTTTAAGGTTCACATATTTACATAGGTACAGCAACGCCTCAGGGCACACCCACAAAACCTTGTGTATTTTTATCTTTTTATAATTTTTTCTTAAGAATTATATATACATCCATTAACCCGGCTGCCTGCTGCCAGGGAAACACAGTTACAATAATTTGTGTACTAATGTAATTCTTTCATTACCTGTAACTTACAATAAAATTAATACAGAGCTCAATCTACGGTCTTTTTCATAAAAAAGGTAAACTTATCCATAAGATAAGTCAACAAATAAAAATAATAAACATATTGCACTTACATCAGGACAGCTGTGGACCTGGATCAAAGTGGAAAAGGGAAATTCAGCTGACTGCAATGAACAAAGCAACCAGTGAAACCTCTAATAAATAACTACATTTTTTGTATTGGTAAAACATGTCGTCTTATCAACAAATATAGGGAAAGATCCTAACTGACCTTGTGCCCTATTAAATATAGAGTGCATGATTAAACCTAAAGTCCGGAAAAACATTTTAAGTGTAGAAACAGAAGGTTAAGTAGGTCTGGAAGCTTCATAGTTGAGTGCCATAATGTCCTGAGAATACGGTCTCTTCCATTCTTAATGTGGAGCTACAATGAATGGCTTATTGGCTTTACATAAGCATGTTTTGTATAGTCTTTAGAGACCAACGACAGTCCATTTCAAGCTCAGAGCAAAATGCTCTAGTCTTCAGGTGCAGTTTGGTCCATTCCTCTAGAGCATTTGTACACCTATTTATGAAATGTGTATTATATTAGGGTTGTGCCAGCATTTTTTGCACCCCTTCATGTGATATGGAATCGACAGACATGGAGGAAGGTTCACAGGAACACCACTGAGCGATAAGTGCATGATCATCAATGTCTTCTACGTGCCATCCAGACATCAAACCCCGTAGGCACAAGACATTTCTGAAATGTCCAGGAAAGTCATCATGAAATGGAGAACAAAGAGAGGTGCAGCGCTTGAGCAGAAGAAGAGAAACATGCTAAACAGTACCCAGCTGTCTTAGTGTTAAAGAGGTAATAAACGCCTCTTTTGTCTCCAGTACACTTGGAAAACCAATTAAATAAAATTAAAATGGGAATAACCAGCATTATTCAGCATGGTGGTGCCCCACTCGTCCAGCGCCATTAGGTCGGTCACACTGCCTTTTCCTCTATCTTTCACCTCTTGTAAACAAAGCCTTGTGCATTTTTCCACTCCCTGTTTCCTTCACCACATTAACAGATAGAATGGCTGGTGAGAATGAAATGCTAAGTGAAAGAAACCTCTCCAATGCTATTTTATATAGTCTCTCTTTCTCGCTTTCTCTCTCTGTCATCTTAGGAGGAGGAGGATGTCGATGTGGTGCTGGGTTTCTTTTGATTCACTAAGTCCATGTAGAGTTCTGAACGCAGAAATCGAGGGTACGAGTCTTTATCCATCAGGCCATATATCCTCCTCTGGGCCAGGTCGAAACAAGAGCGATCAATGTTTTGCACGTTTTCTTTAGTATGTTCCCTGGTGTAAGAATCCAGATTCACCTGGAGGACAAACAAAAAGCCATTACTTGCAAGTCAACAGACGTTTTAATTCATGTTGCGGCTAGGTTACAGACAGTTTAACCAGAAAGCATATTTGCGGATTTCCCCCAGTCCATTTATGGACCGTCTATAGACCTCGTGCTCCAGGAGGGCCACCTTCCAGCAGAGTTCAGCTGTATCCCTAATTAAACGCATCTGAACCCATTAATCAAGGTCTTCAAGATCACTAGAAACTTCTAGGCAGGCGTGTTGGAGCTAAACTCAACAGGAAAATGGCCCTCCAGGAGCAGGAATAGACACCCTTGGTCTAATGCATATTGTGCAGAAATGGCAAATCGCTACTTCCAATGCAATATGACTGACTTTATGCATCATCCAAGTGTTTTATTTATATTCCACATGGAAAAAAAAATCATGTTTACATTGACTATAAAATACTTAGTGCTTACTATTTGTGGAAATTCTGACCAGTCAAGGAGACTTAACCTTATAAACACAACTTTGTTGGTTTCTATGACATTTTCTTTAAAACCATTCATGAAGATTGGCACACTAAAGCTATTTAACTTTTACAAAGGAGTGAAAAAAATCATCCCATATCTTTGGTAATTTAGTATATTATTGATTATGGTTGCCCAAAGTTTGATTATTGTAATAGGTCACCACTTGGTGTTCATTGAAATGTCATGGTCCTGAAACTAAAACCAGTTGAGCAGCAATAGCCTTTTTTATATATAATCCTGCTCCTAAATGGCACATAAAACAAACTGTGATTGGTCATTTAACATGTTGGTAAGATGGTCTCTTTCCAGTAGCCAGAGTAAGCTGAAATCTGGACTCGACTTTACACTGAAAGTCAAATATCTGGCAACTTGAAATTACACAAATCTCAGGTTTCTTTAGTTGTACTGTTCGAAAAATTGCTGCGAGGTCCTGTTGCTCATCTGATTTTGAATTTCCAAACTGCTTTTCAAGTTTGCAAAATGAAAACATGCACTCATGCTATCTGCTGTGTGTTGTGCGGCCAAGAAGGAGACCATTAGTCAGGCATGACATCATATCCTCCATGGCTGCTTCTTTGACAAATTTTTTAGGCTCATGACACAAACCAGATTATTTTAAGATCGTTTCCACCCTTTTTTATGCTGCTAAATACAGCATGATGGCATTGTTTATATGTAATGAGTGGTACTCAACAATTCCCAGTTAATATCTGGGGTGACATTTAGTGTTCACTTTTCTGTAAAATTTGAACTAAATATGAGACTTCATGCTCACCTCCTTACAGGACTGGATGGCAATGAATTCCGCAAAGATTTTCTTAGCTTTTGATGTCATCTTGGACTGTGATTTAATCTTCTTGTAATCCTCACAGGCCAGCCAGAAATCCAGATTCTCTTCACTAAACTCTGTGCGCAAGAAAGCTCTAAACGCCGCCAGCCCATCTGATGAGGGAGAGGGAAAAAATAAAGAGGCAGAAAAGGGGAGATGTTATTGGATGGATAAACAGAGAACCATGGCAACGGCAGCCTTCACTGAAGAGGCAGCGCTGAGTGCCAAACCCTGAGTCACTACTTAACGCATAAACATGAGAACACGACTCCAACCAACGATTTAATTCCATGTGTTCTCCTCCGAGACTCCCGCTGCCATGTCCTGGGTGCCATGAAACATTTTCATAATTATTCTATTATTATTTTTCAGCATTTCTTATTTTAATTAAGTTCCTGACTCACGTTCAGGGACTCAACTTGAAATTCAAACCCATTATTTGTACTGAAGGTTGCTGTAGCTGCCAAGCACAAGACGGTAAGCACTGCAGCAAAATGATAATATTTGCACTGATTTTAGATAATCTTTATGTAACCAGCAATATCAATGAAGTATCTACATTGTATGCAATACAGAAGAAAAAAAATACAAATAATTCAGCTTATGATTATTTTACAGCACATGCATCACAGTGACTTCCTTATACAGTAGCATTACACACATTTTTACAGACATTTTTTAAGATTTCCTTTCAGCTCTAAAGGCGCCCAGTATTAAAATAGAAGGAAGTGTGGCCCCGTCCCAAAGCACGCAATCACCTTTCCGTTCTCATAAGAGCTTGCTGATAACAGCATGTGGATGCTCTCAGGTTTTCATATGAGGGAAACAATCGCTGCGGAAAAAGACATCTCCTGCCTCAAATCTCAGGATCTAATTGCATCACGAGCACTTTCAACATCACAAAATGAGTGAATCTGATTAAAAACCATGATATGGATGGTGGGGTTTTGGCTGAGTGCTTTGATCTGTGGTCTTTCTCTGACTCCATATGGATGTAGGATTCTATTAATCTAGGATTACTATGAGAGCCATTGACCATGTTCAACAGACCGTTCATTCAGTGACTCAGAGCAGGAAGTCGAGAGAAAGCATGCATGCTTAACACACTGCAACAATGCAGTCATCATCCCTGTGGATTCAAGCCAAGCCAATGGAATTAATCAAATACATCCAAAAAACAAGTTCATTATATACAAGAGGAAAGGAAATGGCATAAAGAGAATATGTCTTACATTTGTGGATGAGCAGCTTGTCCAAAGATTCTCCCCACTTCATTGCCTCTTCTGGAGTGGGCCTGCAAATAAAGGCAGAACGGTTTTTCAGCAAACCCATCTCTGTCAGGTTTCTCATTGTGTGACCCATTCGAAGCTCTGCCCTTCTCTCGCTTGAGTGTGTGTGTGAGCGTCTGTCGAAGTGTGTGAGTGTCTGAGTAAGTCTCTCTTGGATGGCCTCTTTTATACTTCCCACTGTGGAGAGGAGGGGGTGGGATCAGGCTGCTCCAATAGGATTACGTGTCAGCCGGAGGCTCCGCCCACAGCTTCTCTCAAAGACTCATTCTTGCCTTCATTGTCTGTCTAAACTCAGCACCTACAGTCTGCAGCTTTAACACTTACTGTGACACTGCCAAATAAGGAAACTGTATCTAACATTACACTATACAGTATATATAGTAGGTTAAAGTTTTAGTAATTTTGTTGTGTGCTTTTGTCATTTTTATTCATTTATTTTTTTTGTTTATTTTAATATGTTTATTTTTTATTATTATTATTGAATTTGTATTTCTTGGCAACAAACTGAAATAAAAGAGTTTAATTTTTATATTTTACTTTATTTCAGTTAACCTTTTTAAGTAACAAATTGTGTTTTTGTTTTAGATAACCCTGTGACAAAGTGGTGATAAACCATGTGTCTGTGGAATATAGAATAACTATTACTATTCTACTACTATATCTATTATCAAAGGGTTATAAATACATGTTAAGCTATATAATTGCAAAAAAAAAAGCCCTTCTAAAGGTATTAATCTAAAAGACATCTTTTTAGACCTTTCTCAGTGTGTCTGCCTCTTTCATCCCACACACATGAGCAGAGAGCCACCAGCTGGATCATTACCCATGAAGCAGGCGGATATCACAAATACACACACACACACACAAACACACACACGCTTACTTGACAGACTTCATGGATTTGTCGAGCTTGCCGACTGGGGTGCTTCCGGGAGACTCATTCCTCCTCCTCAGGAAAGCGAGTCGGTTCTTCATGTCTTTGGCCCTGCACAAAAAAATGCACAGAAGGGAAAGAGTTGAGTTCTGCAGGTCATAAACAAACCAACAAATCAATCGAAGTCATGGAAAACACAACCCCATAAATCCAAATCAGATCGTCAGTGCAGTAACCCATAAAAAGTTCTTCCGCCGTACATGTTTTCCTCAATCCGCAGTTATCAAAGTTGAGAAGACGTTTAAAGTTCCTGGATCTGTTTTGAGAAACTCTTTCTGCCTCTTGTCAGTCTCTCTTCCTTCTCGCCAGTCCTGTGTCTGAGCGAGAGGATGAGTGAAGGGAGGGTTGTGCCACTCTCCATACCATCGCTCCGCTGTTCAGGTGCCACCGGGAGTCCCGGAGGCCCTAACCTAGGGCCGATGGGCCCCGGGGACCGCTGTGGAGTGCAGCTGCATCTCCAAATCTCCAAAAACCTGACTGTTCACCCCTGGATCCACGTCTCATGAGATGTGCGCTGAGCTCCGGAACCTCCAGATGCCCGTCCTCCCTCTGCCTGACCTCACGTACCTCTTCCAGAGGAACAGTCTTCACACAATTTCCGCCCACTGATTTCCACTGTGGCTTTGCAGATTCTCTGCCCTCATCAGCTGCATTTGGCCTCTCGTAACGCAGGCACAGGCTGATGACAGTACCAAAAAAAGAAGCTGAATCCCATTTTTGGCCCTCCCAAGGCCACTGTTCCCACTTAAAGCACACACTGAGTGTTCCTGCGGACCATGATTGTACAATAGCATGAGGTGTTGTTAGATACAACATGAAGTTTATACAATTCAAATACCCAATAAACAATTATTCTGCCATGCAGTACATCAGCGTAATTGTTCCGCTGTTTACAGTTGCTGAGCTACATAGGAACTTGATGCTCTGTATATTGGCTGTTGTATAACAACTTATCTAAACAGAATTTAGTGTCAGAACTATTCATTTTGTGATCTGACACTGTTCAGTGATTTTTTTTTCCCCAGACAGTTGGTGTAAAAATATTTTAGAACTGTATACGGACGACTTGTTTTGTGTGTGAGTGTTTTTATGGTTTTTAAAATAAGTTTCTGCTGCTCACCAGGGCTACCTTTACACAGTAAAACTGTGACATATTTTAACAATTTGAAATAATTGTTTTCTATGTGAATATATTGTATAATGTAATGTATTCCTGTGGTCAAAGCTAAATTTTCAGCATCATTACTCCAGTCTTCAGTGTCACATGATCCTTCAGAAATCATTCTATTTCTTCATTTTTTTCTGAAAACTGATATATAATTTTTTTTCAGGATTCTTATAAGGTGAATCATTCTTATGATGAATATAAGGTTCAAAATAATTTATTTTAAAACAAATTCAGCATTTATTTGAAATACAGTTATTTTCTAACAATGTAAATGACTTTTCTGTCACTTTTGATCAATTGTGTTTCATTATGGCAATAATACGGTATTTATGGAAGTAACAGTTGGTTATGCAGTGATTTGCGTCAACGGTGTGAACACAGAAACAACCTTTGCAGTGCAACAGTAGAAATAAGTCAAATTCTGTAATAACCGCTGGCTAATAATCTGACCAAAATTGTTTCACTCCTCTGGCTATGATGATGGAATGCGTAGACGAGCCTCAACAGGAAAAAGGAAGTCTGCAACTATTTATGACATATTATGCTGCCCTGTAGGCCGGAGCTACTAAAAATTCCCCCTCTTTAAAGAGGACTAGCTGGTGACCATGCCAGCCAAAATACAACACCAGGCTCTTCTCTTTCCAAGTAAAATTACAACACAAGTCCTGAGCGAAAAGTTCATACATCAGGATTACAGAATTCAAGCAGTTTAATTTAAACTATAAGTACCCCCAAGTTTCAAAGCTAAGGCTGTTAGTATCTGAGAATCCAATCAGCTCAGCAAGCTGGGAAATGAGATGATGAAACATTAGTCAGCCGTGGTGTGACTAACTGAGAGGAAGTTCCTCACACCAGATGTTTGAGAAAGAAGGCGACAAAGCTAATTTAAAAGCTATGATAATTAAACTCCATGAAAAAGTATGTCCGTTATTGATGAGTCTAAATGCTACACACCTATAACTTATAATTGCGGACTTAAAACTTTATGGTTTTATCTAATTAATTACAATACAGTTTGCCTTATTTAATACATTATTTATGGCTGGTGTTAACCTTTGAGGATGATGCCAAAAGAAAGTTTTGTCAGATTTGATTAACTAGGAAGACTAAATGTGTAGAGTTCTGTATAACTTCAATGAGAATACAATATTCTGAGAACTTTATTCTGTTATAACATTTGTCATTTTTAAACAATTTAAACTATCATCTAAAATCGTACAGTCAAATATGTTATATATTAAGATCTGTGACGTTTGACAAAGACATTTACACACAAACACGTTTTATTTTGAAGTCTCTGGTGGGACATAAGAATGTGAAAGCGCTCAGAATTGAAACCCTCCAGAGTCTGCTCAGATAACATCATAACTGCTGAAATCATCAGGCTTTTTGGTAGATAAACTGACTCACACACATGACTTAGATTTCAAACAGCTATCAAAACATTAAAACTGCCAAATAATGCGGTATTTTAGATGGATTCCGATTGATTGCAAATTTGTATGTCAAACTTTGCCCACTTGCGAAAGAAACAGAGTAGAGGAAACAAATAAATCACAAGATATTTAATTCCAAAGCTCTCTTTGTATAAGAATAGAGCTTTTACAAGGAATAAATGAAAGTTGGCCAATAGGAATGTGTCAGACTGATTTATTTTTTACTTCCAGTGGGAGATCTGGCTTAAAATGAGAAGGTCTGAGGAGGGTGTTGGATCATACACACAGGAGGAAAGGTTCTCATCAGTTTATGGGCTCTGGAAAATATTTAGAAGTGTATTGAAACATTTTATGATCCAGGTCGGGTTTCACTGTGATCTTATAAGCTGTGTAGCCTTGACAAAAACAGATGAATGCAAACAATAGGAATACTGGCTTAAGAACAGTCCTTTGAGTCTATAACTTATTTAGACAGTGACATAAGGCTGAGTTTGTCCTCATTCAGCACACAGAAATCGACAGGTTTTGTAAGGCTCTCAGTGACATTAAATGCAATGCTGCCACCTACTGGATGTGACCATTATCAACACTATATATATGGGAGAGAGAGTTGTGACCACCAGATTAACCATTTAAAAATTAGCAACAGAAATAAACTTGCTAGCATCTTGATAGAATTACAAATCAACAACAACAAAAGTAAATAATTAGAAATGTTACATCCCATCCAGTTTAAAGGCATATACGAATTGTGTTAAAGAATCATACACACCACACACACACACACACACACACACACACACACACACACACACACACACATAGACTAAATTCAGAAGAACTGTGGCAATGTCTCCAAAACTCTTCAAAAACCTTCCTGCAAAGCTACAGTACTGTTAAAAGTTTTAGGCACTTGTGTAAAAATGCTGTAGTGAAGATGCTTTCAAAAATATATAGATATATAGTCATAGATAGATTTTTTTTAATCAATTAACC
>NW_015542412.1:341049-358009 GCF_001515605.1 Sinocyclocheilus anshuiensis | reverse complement strand
CACACACACACACACACACACACACACACACACACACATAGACTAAATTCAGAAGAACTGTGGCAATGTCTCCAAAACTCTTCAAAAACCTTCCTGCAAAGCTACAGTACTGTTAAAAGTTTTAGGCACTTGTGTAAAAATGCTGTAGTGAAGAAGCTTTCAAAAATATATAGATATATAGTCATAGATAGATTTTTTTTTATCAATTAACCTCTATTAACTAAATCAAATCAATATTTGGTGTGACCACCCTTTGCATTTAAAACAGCTTTTGTCCTTGGTACACTTGCACATAGTTTTCCTGTAGCTTTGCAGGTACGTTTCTTGAAGCATCTTGGATATTCTGGATATATTCCGTCTCAGTTTTTTTCTGTTTCTTTATGTCATTCCAGACAGATGGATGATGATGAGATCAGATCTCTGTGTGGAGCACTGGCTGTTGTCAGACTCCTTGTGGATACAAAAATCTCGCTGGATTATTACAATTAATAGCAAAAGGAATGTTTGGAAATATAAACTGATATTTATGTATTTGAGATAAAATAAACAAATTAGGTGATTCACAAAGACATTTTTTAAGTTGGTTATTAATGTATTTTTCTTTAGTGTGATAAGATAAAGTATGACCCACACAAAGTTCTGATCTCACCATAATCAAGTCAGTCACACTAAATTTAGAAGTTGGCAACTTCTTCAATATGCTTGAAACAACCATCAACACATCATGTGTTTATCATGATAGAGATAAGAAATGGCCATATTCTTCAGGTCAGGTGCATGATAATAAACTATCTTTTCTTGTAAAGATAAATAAAGTGTGCCAGGTGTAGAAAAGGCTATCAATGGATCAAGGGATATCTAGTAACCACATCATATTTGGTCTCTCTCTTTTGGCCACTAACAATCCACATTCCTCTGTGTGTGTGTGTGTGTGTGTGTGTGTGTGTGTGTGTGCACATGGCCAAGGAAACACCCTCTGGCCATTCAGTGCCACAGTGTTGAGATTCCACACTGCTTTGCAACACCGTTAGAATTGCCATGTGGCATCATTCTGCCTGCCCTTCTGCACGAGAAAAACACCACGCCAGTGAAAATGTGTTACAGAGTATTAGCTCAGCTATAAAAAGAGGGGGTAAGATGAGCTTCACCAGAGAAAAATAAGATGCACTGCTATGTTTATTGCTCTTTCATAGACCAGAAGACTAAATAGCGATCACAGCTATGTTTAATTTAAAGGAATAGTTCACCCCAAAAATTTATTTTTTTGTGAATATTTCCTCACCCTCACTCTTCTAACCAAAATATGAGTCCATAATCCATAATAAAACTTCCTCCATTGAAAAAAGTCCATCCACTGTTGTCCTCTCACATCAAAATCCACCAGCATATTTGTTTAGAGCTGTTTCGGACTGTTTTCCTTTGTTAAGGATGCTTGATCTCTGCATACTTCTCACCTGATTCAGACCAGATGACTATTTCACTGGAGAAAGCAATACAATGGATAAAGGACTTGGTTTAGAATTAAATTAATGGATTTGTTTCTTACAAACAGTTTTTGGCTTCACAAGATGTTAATTGATGCACTGGTGTGGATAACTTGTGGATTATTGATGCTTTTATCAGCTGTTTGGACTCTCATTCTGACGGCACCCATTCACTGCAGAGGATCCATTGGTGAGCAAGTGATGGAATGCTACATTTCTACAATGAAGAAACACATTTTACATCACATTTACATCTTGGATGGTCTGAGAGTATATTTTCAGAACATTTTCATTTTCGAGTGAACCTTTAAATACCAAATTTGTAAAATTCCTTTACATTACACATTTGTCTATGCTTTTAGCTAAAGCAAATTTCTTGCATTCAGTTTTATCAGTTCATGCATTGTTAGGAAATCAAACCCATTGCCACTGCTAGTGCCATGCTCTACTGTTTGAGCTACAAAAAAAAAAGACACAGCTTGTTGACAAAGTAAATGCACAGAACTATTAAATTAATTTCAAAAGCATAACTCAGACTTGAAAAAATAGGTGAAGGTATTGAACAAATGTTACATATCAAAGTTAAATGAGAATATACATTTAAGTGAAGGCTCTGAAGCAATTAAACATTTATTACATGATCGCAAATCATTTGTTCACACCTCACGGAGGACGTTGGCCTCTCCTATTAATTTACAAGTTTAAACTTTTGAACTGCTAAGCTCTTTAATTAAGAATTTTCAGACACCATATTGCATAGTGCATGATCGGTTGCATGTCCAGTTGTGTCAGAAGCTGTGCAAGCGGGTCATATGCGGTGGGAAAAGACATTAAACATGACTGCATTGCTTGAGCGAGGCAGCAGTCAAACGCCTATCACGCTTGAGAGATCGTGACCCCTCATTTAGAGAAAAAACATTGGGCTAATTATCAAGCAGAAGCAGCTGCTCCCACGCCTCCTCACGGCACAGGCCTGTAATCTCTCGACATGAAGGACACGCCCTCACTGGAATTTATCAAATTAGGATGCTCTGATCCAGCTCCTCTGAGCCTGTTGACAGACATTTCCCCACAGCCAGCCCTGCAGGGTAAGCCAGAGATAGAGGAGGAGAGGAGATGGTTGCAAGCCACAATTATCTCCAGGCTTTGCCAATTCCCTCTCTGCTCAGTATAGAATATAGAATAATAGAGCTCAGCGCTATTCCAGGCCGTGAAACCAGGACACTCGCGGTAAGACTTCAGTTTGAAACAAATGTGATGTGGAGTCCAATAGGAGTCCTGTTTCTAAAATGCTGGATTTCTGCACCAAAACACTGGTTTAGCTACGAAATATGTCACATTTGTTCAAGCAATGGGCTTTTGTGTGCCTGTATTGTGTGCATAATACATTTGCTATTATTAAGTACTGTGTACATGTCTCACCGTCGCTTTAATGTCACCTTTTCTTCAATGCCTTAGTGGAGACCATTTTCTGTACTTCACAACTAAAAACTAAGAAACTTTAAAGTAGTCATATGGAATTTTATCAAATTAAGGACACAAAAGTTGTTTGAAAGTTCATGTTAAATTTTTTAATAATTAGTATTATTTTTTAAATCTTTGTGAATCTCTAAATAAATAAATAACTTTCATTAAAATGCCAATTCATTATTAATTCATCAAGCTCAAGGATGTTTTACATTTCATTTATTCTTTAGTTCTTAATCTACCATCGTTCTCTATTATGATTTTAATTTACTTAAGAGTACTTAAGAGTACTTAAGATTACTTAAGATTAAAATATAAAAAAATATTCAGTAAGGTAGATATAAATATGTATAGTATATTGAATAGTATATTATTTCCTTTTTCACAGATTTTTTTTTTCATTACAGTAATGGGAACTATAACGATAAATGTGTCATTTTAATAATGCAATTATGCAACGTATATATATAAAGTAAATAAAAGTAAACAATGAATTAAATTAAATTCAAATAAATAAATGTTTATATTTTTCGAGTGAAATATGATCCTCAAATATTTTTGATACATTTCATGAGGTTCACGCAAACAATTTGTTGAATCAATCCAGAGACACTTTAAAATATCTTACGTGAAGAACATCAGGAAGGAAAACACACTCGAGTTTACTGACAGATTTAAACCAACACAAAATAGGAAAGTCACTTTCAGGTTAATGAAACCACCAAACATCAAAATCCAAAAGAAAGAAAAGCTGAAACATCAGCACTTCACGTGAAGCTCTCCCAAACGCCCTGCCAGACGACCCACAGGAGACGTGAACTCCCGTCACCCTCATCTTTTTCCTCTTCTAAAGTAACCTCATGATTTCTATTTTTACCTCCCTCCTTCCCTCTTCTCATTACTGTGAGAACTCTCAGAGCAGCAGAGGAGACACTTATAGGAGCATTTGGTCCCTACCTTTCAAGGTACTTCTCAGAGAAATCCACCATTGTGTGTAAGGTGTGTGTGAGGGGTGGAAGAGCAGGGTGCTGGGACAGTCACATTCCTCTAACCGCACACAGAGCCTCTGTATCTTTATATAGCACAGGATCTCAGGGAGGCAGAACTAGTGTGAGCCAATCACAGGCCAGATCTCCACTACCACAGACTGCTGTACTGTGTCAGTGTGTTTACAACACACAAACTGTTCCACATACAGTCTGTCTGTCTTTCTACTACATGTAGCTGACAAATGTTTTTATGTTAAATTGATTGAACTATATAAGGAAGTGGAAATGTGGATATTTCAGTTGATCTGTCTATCTATCTATCTATCTATCTATCTGTCTATCTATGTAATGGTCTATGATGTTATGCACATATATACCAATCAAAAGTTTGGGGTTAGTAAGTTTTTTTTTGTTTTTGTTTTTTTTAAGAAATTCATAGTTTTATTCAGCAAGGATTAATCAAATTGATCAAAAAAAAAAAAAGTATCACCATTTCCACAAAAATATTAAGGAGCTCAACTGTTTTCAACATTGATAATAATCAGAAATACTTCCTGAGAATCAAATAGAAAACGTTTATTTCAAATTGCAATAATATTTCGTAATATTGCTGTTTTTAATTTACTTTCAATAATAAATGCTGTAAAATTAATGCAGCCTTGGTGAGCAAAAAATACTTTTTCAAAAAAGCCTATTTCAAAAACAATACAAATTTGACAGACCCCAAAATTCTGGATCTAAATTATATATCTTTTTTTATTTTTTTTATTCATGTCAAAATTGTCTAGGACATGTAACTGTTTGTAGGTTGTTGGCATAAGTATTTTGGCTTAATATATTTATTATTATCCAAAAGGTATCTGCCATTTATTGTAAATAAAGAAAACACAAGAAAGTTAGGTTTCAAATTCTTAAATAGTTATACTGTACATTTAAAAAAGTATTGTGAAACTATGACACCTGTGTGAACTCTAGGAAAACTGCCCTAAATCATCCACTAAAAAGCTGATTAAATATCATGTTTGTACATTCATGTGCCTTTTACATTAGCGCACACGCTATGGATCATTGAGACCATTCATGATCACATTCAGTGGCTTTCACCAGATGCCCAGTAATTTCATCTCAGTTGAATTTCTCTTTGAATGTAAACGCTCATAATGAGGTAATGTGATGACAGCTACTCCAGCCACCACACCTGGGAACTGCGGTCGCAAGCTCATGTTGACAGTGAAGGTTAGAGTCTGCAAATTCATTCTGTAACGTGAAAGCAGCTGTGTCCTGTGCCCTTGGGTGAGCCACGGCTCAGCTGTTTTCAGAACAGTTGAATATGCAGACTGAACGTCTTTCTCTTTCACCACAATTTCTGAACTTATTTGTTTTGTTTTCTTTGTATGTATGGATTACTTGGGTTGTTACCAACATCTGGTGAAAATTTCATGTCAACAGCACCTTTAGAAATATATTTACTGAGAAAAATGGTGGCGTGTTCAATACTTATTTTACCCGCTGTAGGTGTTCCTACGAATTAAAATAGTATTTTTCAGTGAGATACTTGACCTGACCTTTCATTACAAATGTGAGAGAGCATACAGGTAATAAATTAAGATCACTTAGGAATACTTTTATATATTGGCCAAGCTTAGATAATGACCGAGATAATGAACTTGAAAGTGAAGTTTCTGCATGTTTACCTACAGGATGTAGGTAAACATGCAGAAACTTCACTTTCAAGTTCAAGTTCAAGTTTCCCAAACAAAACTCCTGATCATCTTTTAACATTCTAAACCTTATATCCTGTTCACAAATTCAGTGTATAGTTGCTCATATGAAGCAACTATGATAAGATAAGAGATGAATATGATATGATATCAGAAGTCACTGTAGACCGAGTGACTTTTCAACCGTTGCTGACATGTTGTCTAAAGATATGTCAATTCAGGGGAGAGAAGAGAAGACATTTGGTGTCATATTCCTGTTTAATATTGTGATGTCATTCAACTAAATTAGGCTCAATTTCACATACATTTCACAAAACAGTGCTGCCCACATTCCACTCTCGCTATAACAACACTTCTGTTATTGCATATGCTGCATTGTGGGCATTCACTGAGTCATGCACAAAAATAAAAGCGTGTGTGTGTGTGTGGACTCAACTAGGCCATCCTGGTCTGGGTATAAAGAGTCCAGGAAGAGAACAATGGTTTTGAGTGTGGTAACAAAATATTTTAAATAAAAACCTCTCTGAACTGATATGTGATAGGAAAATGGAGAAGTATTGGATCAGATAAAGGTGGATGCCTGTAGGTTGACTGTCTTAGCCACTGTCCCAGTTTCCAGCTTGGATACTTTTGTAATGTTGTCTGGCTATATCAAACAATAGTGGGTGCAGTTAGAGTAAATAACCCTTGCCAACAAGACAAACTGTAAACTGTGTAAATTGACATTCTGCAAAACAAAGGATAATTAAACACAAATAAGGGTTTATTACTACAGACCCCACAACACTACAAACCATGCAGTTAGTCAACTGGTCAATCTGTGACATTTAGATTCCCTGTTGGTTTAATGTCAGGACACAGCTTAAATCACAGCTGAACTTTGGTCCGCAGTGGAAGACTTATTCACATGAGTTTGTGTCTCCAGTCTTGTTTTCACATGTGTATGAATGGAAGTGAATTCAATGCAAAGTCTAGTGTTACTGTGACTTAATGCAGCTGAAACAACAGAATCAGAACAGCTGCAAACTAGTAGTGTGTATGTGTAAAATAAACCACTCCCATGACATGTACTACTTGCACTGAGCTATGAACTTCTGATTTTAAATAATGTGGCCAGTTATTTTATGTTTATGTATGTTTTCAATGTGCTGCAGTCACCTAGTTCCCCAAACACCTCTTAAAATACGTGTCTGCAAGGAGATTAAACCATTACAACCTCTTGAGAGACAGAAGCGATATATTCAGTCAGTGGAATATTAAGTTTTAATCCCTCAAGCGGATCGGGGAAAGCAGTGGCTGCTAAACATACCAGATCATTTCACCACAGATTTGCCTAAGGCACTAGGCCTGAAAGACTAAGAAATTGTGCCAATACTCTAAACATGTCTCTTCGTGCCTGTTAAAGTTCATTTATAAATAGATCAACATGATCAATAATTGAAAAACACTGTTAATAATTAAATTTATAGACATTACATCAAATTCAAAGTTCAAGATAAATCATGTTAATGACAAAAATATAATTTTTAATTAAACAAATTAAGTAATAAACTGCATTCTCTTGAGTCTGTATGTACAAAATTTCAAAGGTTTGGGGATTGATTGATTAATTGATTGATTGATTGATTGATTGAAGTAAATTAAAGGGTTAGTTCACCCAAAAATGAATATTCTGTCATTAATTACTCACCCTCATGTCGTTCCATACCCGTAAGACCTTCGTTCATCTTCGGAACACAAATTAAGATATTTTTGATCAAATCTGAGAGCTCTCTGACCCTCCGTAGACAGCAATGCAACTGCAATGTTCCCAGGTCCAGAAACGTAGCAAGGAACTCGGAAAATAGTCCATGTGACATCAGTGGTTCAACCGTAATTTTACGAAGCTACGAGAATACTTTTTGTGCGCAAAGAAAACAATAATAACATAATTTATTCAACAATTCTTCTCCCCGAGTTACCGTCTTCCGCCATTTTGGAGAGTATCCACTGAAAGTAAACAACATAATCAGCGTTGGGGAGAAGAATTGTTGAATAAAATGTTGAATAAATTATGTTATTATTGTTTTCTTTGACCACAAAAAGTATTCTCGTAGCTTCGTAAAATTATGGTTGAACCACTGATGTCACATGGACTATTTTCCGATGTTCTTGCTACGTTTCTGAGCCTGGGAACATTGCTCTCTACGGAGGGTCTGAGAGCTCTCAGATTTTATCAAAAATATCTTAATTTGTGTTCCGAAGATGAACGAAGGTCTTACGGGTTTGGAACGACGTGAGGGTGAGTAATTAATGACAGAATTTAAATTTTTGGGTGAACTAACCCTTTAATACTTTTATACAGAAGGGATGCATTAAATCCATCAAAAGTCACAGAAAGGAATTACATTTTTAAAAAAAAAAAAAAAAAGCCAAATTTCTATTTATCAAAGAAGCCTGAAAAATTGTTTTACAGTTTCAAAAAAAAAAAAAATGTAAAGCAGCACAGCTGTTTTCAACATTAATATTTATAATCACAAATGTTTGATGAGCAGCAAATCAGAAATAAGAATATTTCTGAAGGATCATGTGATACTGAAGTCTAGAGTAATGATGCTAAAAATTTAGCTTTGAGAACAGGAATATTTTTTGTTTTGTTTTTAAATACATTCAAATAGAAAACAGTTGTTTTAAACTGTAACAATATGACTGTTTTATATTAGTGAAAGTTTTATCAAAAGAAACATTCTCTCTGGACAATGTTCAAGTTTGATTCAGACAGTTCCAGCTCACCGTTCCAGACAGTAAAAACTTTTCCTCTATTGTGTTGACCTCACTATAAGAGCACAGGGCAGTTGATGTCATGAGGAGCAGTTTTAATGCTATTGTTCTGTAGGTGTGAAAAGTGTCAATATATACCTAGAGACACTTTGGCACAATTCACACCTCACAATATAAAGGCTCAGATTAACTGTCTGTGAAGAGCTTAACACAGTATCACACATGATAAGACATTCACACACACACACACACACACACACACACACACACAAGCTCTAGTGAGCTATGACAACAACATCATAACCATCAGGGAACTGAAGAAGTTTGAGAAACTATAAATGTAGGACACAACTTTTATAGCTTCTTTTATAGCTTGTGCAACACACATAGACTGCATACAATGCTACCTTAAAATTTGGCCAAATTAGGTAAAAGGTAGTGTTTCCTTTTTTACAATTCAAATACCTAGCCAATCTAAATTCTGACTACAATCAATCTGATTTCACAATGTGCTACTACTGTCTTCAATCAAATTAAAACTGTCTCAAATACTGGTTCAATCTTATAAATCTCTTAGTAACACTTCATAATAAGGCTCCATTTGTTAACAATAGTCAACAACAATACAATGAAAAGGATTTACCTGCAAAACTATTTCCACTCAGAAACTGCTAGTAAATTTAATAAACAATTTCAAAGAAATGGCAAGTGACACATTGAATTAAACATTACATTTTGAAGCAGAAAGACTAGCATTTTCTTGTACAAAAGTACCCCAATACTATTTATTTACAACTTTGAAAAATCCAACATATTACAATGTAGTTACATGAACTAACAATGACATTTCTACAATTTCTAAAGCATTTATTAATCTTAGTTCATATTAAGTCCAATATTAACTAATACTGTGAATTATTAGAGTATTATTAGAGTATATAGAGTATCTGTTCGCTTTATTTAACTGATCCTAGCTAACATGAAATAAAAATGAAAAGTTCAATTTTTATTACGTAACCTTAACAAAGATAAATAAATACTGTAACAATGTATTGCTTACTGTAAGTTAATATTATTTAATGCATTAACTAATGGTAAGAAATGGGAGATAAAGTAAAGAGTTACCCATTTCTTCAAAAAGCAAAATTATGTCAGGGTCTTCTACCATTGCATTTGCCACAGTTGTCACAAAGTGGAAATTTCACTATTAGATTAAAAGAACTAACGAAGAACTAAAGACCAACAATGAGATTTTCTGAGAGCCCTCAAGTATTTCAAAACATCACATCAAATGATAAAATAAGTAACTTGTGGAGACTGATAACTCTCAGCAGCACCGGTGATAAACATATAATGCAGAGAAAGTGGGAATGGGACTTACAGGTTTTTGGATTTCTTCTTCTTGCTCCCGTCAGGACCCACGTCACAGCTGCATTCAGAGCCGGCACTCAGCTGTGGAGAGACCAACAGTCGGCATCGTCCAGTTAAGGAAAGCAATGCAGAATTCCAGTTCCACAAGTAGCTAAACCAAGACAAGTTAATCCTCACCGCCTGGTACAGGCCATAGCTCTACACTGTGTGTGTAAGTGTGTGTGTGACCCTGGTTTCTGTAATCCTCAGCAGCGAGTGTGTGAGATTGTGTGTGTATGTGATAGGCTCAGTTGGCCTCCAGCCATGCCTGGATTAAAGCAAGGGGCTCAGACCGTGGAGTCACATTACACTTCCTGTCCTCAGAGGGATATAATAGGCTGAACAGACCGAGGAGAAAAGAGGGGGAGGGGGAGGGGGAGCGAAAGTGGGCGGTCAGTCTGAAGGTTTGAGGCCACTTTGTATATAGAAGAATGAGCCATTGTGTGCAAGTCCCATCTTGACCCGTGGTCTGGCTGTGGCCATACATGGCACAGACCTCTCATGTTGCGACTGGACAATAAACAGCTTTTCTTGGCCCTCTCAGTTAGACAAATATTTCCCCTTCTGTATATATAATGTTTTGTATCGCGTCTGAGCTCCCTCAGGATTTGTCAAACCTCTGAAAATTAGGCCTTATCAAGCAAAAACATTGTTTCAACAAACTCTTGTGACGATGGCACATTATTCTCTAGACTTGAAAGGATTCTACTTTATTGTGGTGTACGGTGTTTAGGAGAAATGGCAAAGTAAGATAAATTGTGGATAGTTGTAATACAGGGATTTAACCATGCAAATATTAAAACAAACAAACCTACTGTATATAAATACCATGGCTGCCCTTTTTAATTATCAGGCCATATTACTTTTGTCTAGCTTGTTTGATGTTTTATAATAAAATGTTTCCTTTTTTACAGTTATAAATGAACCTGAATTTTTTGTGTGTTATTTTCATATCATTGATATACTGCTACAGTTGGGTTGATAGAGGTTAGTATAAAAAAAAAGAATAAATCCATCCAACCATCCATTTTACAGCTACAAATAACTTAGTGTCTATTAAATAAATAAATACATGTGCAAAATTTTAAGTTGTGATGAAAGGGAAGGAGCAACAAGTTTTTTATTTTGGTGATGTACGTCACAAATAAGTGTAAGTGTCACGTGTATGTTCCTGTTGAGTGCCTGTTTTCCTTATTTGGTCTTTCCTGTCCTGTCCTCGTGTGAATTCGTATCCAGCTGTGTTTGATTAATTAGTTCATTTGCTCCCAGGTGTGTCCCATTGGTGTCTGTGTATTTATAGTGTGTTCTGCCCCTTGTTCCCCGTCTGCTGTTAAATGTCATTCATACGTTCCAGTATTTGTATTCCTTTGTTTATTTAATTTAATTCTAGTTCACGTATTCTCCAGCGTCTCCTCGTTTCTTCCTTGTGAACCGTGACAGAACAGTGGACCCCCAAAACTGAAAGTAAGCGGTGCCTTTTTCCCCGTTTTTAAAAGTGTTTTGTTTTCCCGCTCGTTTCTCCCCGCTCATATGGAGTAACGAGCGAGGTTCATCGCCGTGGCTCAGGCGAGCCCCAACCCGATCATCTACGCAAAAGCAGATTTTTTTTTTCTGAAATCTTCCCCAGATGTGTGGCTTGACACAAACCTGTTTCTGAGCTCTACAGGCAGTTCTTTTGACCTCAGGGCTTGGTTTTTGCTCTGGTATGCATTATCAGCTGTTAGACCTTTTATTAAGATGTGTGGGCCTTTCCAAATCATACCCATTCAATTGAATTTGCCACAGGTTAACTTCACTGGAAGTATAGTAACCTCTATAAGCAATTTGAATGCTCCTGAGCTAAATTTAAACTATCCCAGATAAGGGTATGAATACTTATGCAATGGAATCATTTAAGTTTTTTATTTTTAATACATTTGCAAAGATGTTAAATGTTTGCTTTACCATTATGGTGTATGGAGTGTAGATTGATGTGGGGAAAAAAGTCATTTAAAGCAGTTTAGCATAAGGCAGCAACTTAACAAAATGTGAAAAAAAAAAAATGAAGGGGTATGAGTACTTTCGCAAGGCACTGTAGGTCTATAGCTCTATAGCTTGTTCACAATCATTGTTAGGAAAGGCCAGCTGATGCAAATGTTAAAGCTTTGTAAATACTATGACTTCTCAAAAGTCCCGACAGTCAAAAACCATGGGTTCCTCTGAACAGTAATTTCCTTAGTTCGTAATGTAATTAAGAAATGGCAGTAAACAGGAATGGTGGAGGTCAAGATGAGGTCTGGAAGACCAAGAAATCTATCAGAGACAACTGCTGGTAGGATTGCTAGAAAGGCATATCAAAAGTCCTGTTTGACTGATTCAAGAAGATTTAGCAGACTGTGGTGCTGCACTAAATATACCTTTGTGGATGAATCAAGTCAAGAAAAGCTTCCCTGCCTCCTCACTACAAAATTCACTGTCTGAAGTTAGCAAATGAACATCCAAACAAACATATATGCTTAAACATATGTTTTTGGAGGGAAAACGTGCAGATTTTCATTAAAAGATCACCTCTGCAACTGTTAGGCATAGGTTTGGACGGATCATGCTTTGGGCTTGTGTTGGAGCCAGTGACATGGGGAATATTTCGCTGCTAGAGGAAATAATAGATCCAATTAAATAACTGGAAGCAAATTAAATATTCTGGAAGCAAATATCACACTGTCTGTAAAAAATCTTAAAATGATAAGAGGGTGGCTCTCACAACAGAATCCTGCTCCTAAAAACATGCAGAATCCACAATGGTCTACCTCAAGATGTGCAAGTTGAAGCTTTGCCATGACTCTCAAAGTCCCATCAAGCATCACTGAAAATCTGTGGATATGCTCTCAAAAGAGCAAGACAGACTAAGAATTTACAGAATAGGATTCTTTTGCAAGGAACAATGGGTGCAAATTCTCCAGACACGAATTGAAATGCTCTTAGCTGGCTAAAATAAAAATGTACAAGCTGTGATACTTTCCAAAAGTGGTGTTTACGTACTGACCATTGTAATTATTGTAATCTTGATACTGTATATTTAATAATAAATAATGTCATTTTTTTTACTTAATACTGTACCTTTTGAAAACAGGGCATCTTCCAGTCATTTAGCTATTCATCATAACAGAAATATAGACCAGGGGTGCAAAAAATGTTGCATACACTTACAGCATTTGTATTTTTCATATAGAAGATGTATTTTTTCTTAAAATTGGCTGGGATGATTTCAGATGATGTTAGCTTCCATCTATATGTGTTTACACCAAAATCCATTAGTTTTGCTGATGTACTGTACCAAATTGGCTGTACATTAAGCCCTTGTGTCTAAGAATTTAAGAGTTAAAGTAATAGTTCACAAAATGATGTTTTATGCTATGCCTCTCTAAGCTTATTCAGGTTTACATACACAAACTTGATGCATCCCAGCAGGCAATGTGTCCCACTAAGTTTGACGTAATGAATGCCAAATGGCATTGCATGTTGTAGCCAAACAGTGCATGGAGAACGGTATTTCAGAACTGTGACAGAGAGGAAGGTTTTTGTGAATAATACTTCAATTTCGGTCTGTTCTAAATATCTATAAAATGGCTTCAGTAGACTAGAAACATGGCATACAAGTCATATGGGGGTCAATAAAATATAAGGATGATACAACATAATGAAGAAAAAGCATCAATAAATGAATTCACTAAGTAATTATTTAATATCAAGTGATGTTTGAAAAGGGTTAGGGTTAATCAGTCATGTGGTGTTGTCAACATGCAGGCCAAAAAAAACCGATATCATATAAAGCACCCTGCCAACCTTCATGACTATGTCAACTCTCCAAAACCTAAGGATATGTATGAATATTTTGATTAAAAATATCAAAATTTTCTTTTATAGACTAGTTTACATCACTGATGTGTTTACTGACTTTGTTTAAAGAACTGGATTGTATGCTTTCTTGGAAAAGAGCACAGTCATATTTCAGACTGATTGGAGTAGATGGTAGCAGAATTAAATTTAGTTCATGGGTGAACTATTCCTTTAAAGCTCTGGACTCAAAAGTAGCGGTGACTCAGAAACTAAACATCCATGTGCTTTAAAGAGAGCTGCTCAGCTTTGCTTCAGGAGGATTTCCCTACAGTTTATGTACAAAATGTTGTTCTCCAATGAAAAGAGCCCACTAAAATGTCAAGTAAAAACATTAGAATGATACTGACGTAAATGCACACACACATAAAATGACGTTAGAGGAAGTCCATTAGTGTGTGACCAGCAGGCTTCTATAAAACATTCATGTGAAGCCTTCAGGTGGATTGTAGATGTAACAATATTTACCCTAGTGTTTCTCAACAGGATGTTTATGAATTAGAAATATGTTTCCATCACTTGCCAAGTAAGGCAATGTCAATTTTTGAAAAATATTGTTTCAAAGGAACTTTACAGAAAACTATTCTTCTGCCATGCAGTGAGCAAGCCAAAACCAACTGTGGCAATAAATAAATAAACAAATATAAGAGAGTTAGCTTAAAGAGAGTGATCAACCTTTAGAGGAACCAGAGTCAGCTATCATCTGGTAATAAATGCCAAATTTCTATCTAGATATGCAGTATCTAGCATGTGCAATACTAGGCACATGTTAATAGAAAATAGAAAATAATTTAAAACCTGTAAGGATAATGTTTAAACCGTAAGGATAAGGCTTCATGAACTGGTTGATGTATAGTCTATGTTGGGTGAAGCGCTGCTCACTCTCTGGCTAGTATAGACTGTAGTGTCAGATTGCTATGTAAACAGTTCATTGCACAATTCATGTCGCTATAGCTGTATTTATTTATTCCAGAGCAGGTGGGCCATATTCTTAGCTATGGTGACGTGTGTGTATTGGCACACTAAAGGGTGGCCATAGTTATGTTCCAATACAGAAGACTACTGAACGTCACAATTGTTCATCAACTGGACTGTTTTTACTTTTTTGGTCGCCAGGTCATTGCTTATCAGCTGCTGAGGTGCTCTGAGTGCTTTTAACCTAGATCCTGCTAGAGTGTTCTGGGTGGTTGCTATGGCATTACTTAAATCCCTAATGCAAAAATAATACAGCAGGCATCAATAATATGATGTTTGCAAACTTCAATAATACTTTCATACTGTATGAGACTGTCAATAATGATGGTACTATATGAGTAATATCCTGTGTGTGTCCTCAATGCCCTTGTGAAAAAAAGTGTGTTAATCACTTAGGATACTTGAAATATTAAAATGTTATTTAAAAAACTGTACTTGCATATTATACAGTATTAATGTAAAGGCCACCTAAGTGTACTTAAAGAGAGATGCTTCCATGACGGTTTCATAGTATATTTATTTTTCACTATAAGTAATAAAAAACACTCTTAAGTTAAACTAGTTGCATTTAATATAAATTGATAATATATGTTTATTTTTATTACAAACAAGATGCAAAAGTTGTCTGAAAACCTCACATTCAGTTTGAATTTGAGTATATTTTTTTAAAGCATATTATTTCAGTAATAGGCACTCTTTTTAAAAGCAAGCTAAAATGTACTTCTTTTTCACAAGGACAGTTAAGTCTTTAATTGTCACGGAATACTCCAAAACAAGAAGATCCAAATGCAGCATTTAATGAAGAGTCCAAAAAAACAAACAGAGTAATCCACATCAGGGCAAAAACAAAGCAACAGAAAACATGTAACAGTAAAACAATAATCCAGCAACCAAAGAAAACTGGGTTTATATGTGGATGAGATAACAAGGTAAATGAGACACAGCTGAATGTAATGAGACTAGATAGTCAAAGCAAAGGGTGATGGGAACTGAAGTTCAAAGAAACAACCAAATACACAAAATAATGATCTTTAAAAAAGCATCATATGACCCCTTTAAGATAAGCTGAATACTGTTGACACTGTAAAAGACCCTGAATCCCAATCTCTGGGAAAACACTGCTGGTTCATGTCCTCCTGTGCATACCACAAAACACATGATCAAACCCTCTGTCTGAATCTCTCCCAGCATGAGCCGGGTTTGCGCATTGGCCCTGAGCTAAAAATAACCTACCCACATGGGCCGCACCGCAGAGAAAGAAAGAGAGAAAGAAATCAGGACCAAAAAGGGAAATCTGTTAGGAAACATGTCGAGAAAGCTATATTAAAGAATTAAAGACCGAAGACAGACACATTGAGGAGTCAATGATAGCATTAGATTATACATCAAATCCCACATGGCTAAACTGCTGATACTCTGAACAGCCAGTCGCATGAAACATAGAGAGAGCTGGCATGATTCACTTTACTCATTATTATGATCATTATGAACAGTAGGTGTTTTTCCACACAACTCTGGAATTAGTGCTAGAACTAAAGTTCCTTATGGAAGTATACCTGTTTTAATCAACTTCTAACAGTGTTTTTACACTGAGGACACAGGGATGCAAGAACTTTGCTTAAATTAGCTGACATATGTGTATGTGACGTAATATAACCGCAACCTTAACCAACACCTTAACTGAGTTCGATGCGCCAACAGCGAAGCTGGCTCAAGCCAAAACAAATCACAACAGAAAGTTACTTTTAAAAGTAATGCATTACAATATTGTGTTACTCCATAAAAAAGTAACTAATTAGTTAGTAATAATTGCTATGCTCACAGAAACACGGTGGTTGTAATGCTGATGAAGCTACGACAATTGTATTGACCTATTATACTCTTCACGATCTCTGTAAAAGTCAGGGTGAAAAATACATAGGTAAATGGATTGTGTGTGCACCTGTAAACCAATCTGAACACATACTGCAGTCATACGTAACCATGCATGTAATTACATACAATAGCCTGCTTTATAATGCACTAGTTCTTTATACAGGGATATATTATTAGTTTTGCTGCTCACTCATTCCATTATGCATCCTTCTCATTCTAGACTGCAGCAGTGCCTGCTCACTTTTTCAGCAGCCATGTTTTGGAAGTATAAAGATAAAAACAATGGATAAATATAAAACTGTTGGTTTAAATAGGATAAGTATGTATATTGTAACAATATGTTTGACATTTATTACAAAATATGCATATATATATATATATATATATATATATATATATACAAATA
>NW_015542412.1:336769-340893 GCF_001515605.1 Sinocyclocheilus anshuiensis | reverse complement strand
ATGTGTGATATATATTACAAAATATATATATATATATATATATATATATATATATATATATACAAATACTTAAGTAGTTTGAGGGCATAGAGAGACTCTATTACATCATTAACAGTGCTTCATGGGAGTGGGCGGCAATAAAAAGGTATTGTGGCATACTTTGCTTTCTTTGATTGCCAGACTGGTGCTAATTTATTTGCAGAATCATGGGTAATGTAGTTATTTGAATGTAGTTTGTGTCAGGAATTCTGCAGAAGGAAACACTATGCATTAAGAGCACTGAATTTGAAGATCAGGGTAAATTGAACTTATTTTGTCTCCTGGGAAACATGTAGGACTAAATGAATAAAAACTATGATATTTTAGGCAAAATAATAAATATGTACACATCTTCATTCTGTTTAAAAGTTTACACCCCTGGCTTTTAAAGCATCATGTTTTCCGCAGTGTGAAAAGATGGATCTCAAAATTATCTCATTATTATAATGGATCTCATTATTGGAACGGGTTCAAACACACAAAAAGACACTGGAAAACCAAAGAATTTGTGGGACCTAAAGGATTTTTTTAACTGTACAGGACAAACATTGAACTCATGAACAACTATCAGAAAAAAAAACAGCTGAGGATCATCCAGGTAACAACAAGAATGAAGAGTATGTTAACTTTTGAACGGGGTAATTTTTATAAATGTAATTATTATTTTCTCTTCTGGAATATCTGTAAACGTCTTTTATGTCAAATATCTTATTCAGGTCAGTACTATATTAAAAATAAGCATTTTGTATGATAAAAGAATTAACATTTTGCAGATATATATATATATACTGTATATATAATGCATATTTAGGTATATAAATGCATATCTTTGATTATGTATAGCTTAGATTATGGTGTGCACTGTTTCAACAACCTACGCACCTATTTAAAAAAAAAAAACATTCAAATGAAAACAGTACATATTTTTATGTTCATATACGAGAAACATTATTAATCACTGTGATAAGGATCTAATTCTAGACTCTTTACCGTTTGCTTATTTAAATCAATATATGATTTATATCTTGGTTTCACTGTTATATTCTCTTGGGATTAATTACACAATATTGTCATGATTTTAGTATGTTTTAAGTACAAACTTATAGTCTAGTGCATGTTTTAATCTCAAGACATTATATCCTGCATTCAAGCATATATTATCAACTTTGAAGGATTATAATGACAAAACTAAGACATCATTCATTTCTAAGACCACATATACAACATAATCACAATCTTTGCATTAAGGGAAAGGGTGCAAGCGGTCTGGCTTTTCAATATGTACATTATCAGTGGCTCAGGTGTGAGTGAGAAGGGAGCTGCTAGCGGATAATTTCCCCAGCATATCATGAAAAACAGTAAAGTTTTCACATAGAATGTGCTAATGCACAGCAGTTCCAAAACAGGCACGGAGAATGATACAATCAAGTTAAGTGGCATAATTTTACATTTTTATGTTTTTTTACGTTTTTACGTTTCACCAATAAATCACTAGGACAATTCAAACATTTTTAGGATATTTAATTCATGATTTCATTAACTAGTTCTTGTTAGGTGCAGCCATCGCAATACTGAAAATAAGTTTACCCAGGTTGGTCAATCCAGAAGCCAAAAACCCACAAGCATGAAATTGACCTATTGGTGAGCAAGTGATGAAATGCTACATTTCTCCAAATCTGTTTGATAGAATAAACAAACTCATCTATTTTGCATAGCCTAAGGTAGAGTACAATTTGAGCTAATTCTAATGTTTGGGTAAACTATTCCATTAAACACAATTATTTCTCCTATAGAAAAATAAAATAAAATAAAATAATAATAATAATGGGATTTATACTTCCACAACCCAACTGTTGCAATATAAAGAGTGACTAACATCTTTTATCATTCCTTTTATCCTCCCATATAATGCCATGACTTGCTTCTGGCTGTATTTGACTAATTGAACTTAATGACAACTTTGGACAAATTTGACTTAATTGAAAACAGTATTTCTTATTGCAGTTTTTTTTTTTTTGCCAGTATCCAACACAGAGGTCAGCCCTGCTATTTCTTTCTGGGAAATCACAGTTTCCGCAGACTTAATTTTCCTTCACATTTTTTAATTATTATTTCCCTCCTCTCTTTGTAGCTTAAACATGGACAATGCATGTTTCTAACTGACCTCTCCTGTTTATTCTGTGTTAGTCTCTGTGAGTGCTCGGGATTGGAGTTTCCTTGCATTGTGCTGGATGTGGGTGAGACTGATGTGGATAAGAATCCTGAGGACTTGACTTTGCTCCCGAGGGTTCCCGTTTCACAATGGAGAGTGACACCACTGAAGAAAGACAGGAAGAGGAAAGGCCTAGCAGAGCTAGAAATAAGAACCTGTTGTAGGAGCTAGCAGGTGTCATGTGCATTCATATACACTAATCCAAAGCATGCATACACAATTCAGACCTTCATATGCACATCTGTTAGACTCTCAAACAGCACATGGTAGTTCATGTACTTGGTTTTACATGTTTCAAAGTAAAGGTGAGTGGTACAAACCTGCCATGACAAATCTAGGGTAAAGGCTCTTTGGCCCTGTTTACACCTAGTATTAAAATGCTTTTTCGGCGATCACAAGTGGACAACGCTAAACACAGGGTGTAAAACGTTTTGAGATTGTCCACTTTTGACCACTTCCAGAGGTAGTGAAAATGCTTTTGAGCAAATTGCACTGAAAACAAACAAGAAGAAAATGATATATGATAGGAATAAAAGAAATAGGCCTACACAACATGTTTCAAAACAAAAGAAAAAAAGTCTGTTTAGTTTAATTCTTATTGGCCAGACCAGAAGAAAACAGATGGCTGATAATGCATCCTATTTGTTTTCTTTATTTTACAAAGGCACAGTTTTGTTCTTATTTTGAGTATGCAAAAATAAAAGTAAACACTTTACAATTCTGTTTTATGATTGTATATAGATTTTTTTATTATAATTGTATAGCTAATTATATTTTCTTTTTTTTTAATCTTACTCTGTTCTAAATACCAGTAAAATTTAAAGGATTTGCTGACAATTTACAGCTCATGTAAATTGTGCAAGCTTATTTCGCAATATTAAATCGAAAGATCAGAAAAAGTCTACATACACTGGCCGATAGACCCTCCTTCAAAATAAATCAGGACAGAAGTGGTCAAAAGTGGAGAGAATAGAGGGATTAAAACACCTGGCGTGAACAGGAATGTGTCTCCCTCGTTTATTTGTGATCCAATCAACCAAAATGCATCATAATACCAGGTGTAAACCAGGCCTTGGATATTTGGATACACACAATATGATTTACTAAGGTTTGCGGTAGTCAATTTACTAGTATTTGGGACATTATTTAATAAACAAAAAAGCATGTCTTAACCCATTTGTTAAAGAGCAGGTCATATGTTTTTTTTAAAGTGTCCTAATATTGTGTTGGAGTCCTCTACAACAGGTTTAAATGCATCTAAGGTCATAAAACATTGTAATTTTCTCAGAATATACATTTAATATTAGAGTCATTTGCCAATGATATCGAAACGATTCGTTCCAAGCAAGTTCAGAGCAAACCCCTCCCTTCCATAAGCCTACTCTTCTCTGATTGGTCAGCTGGCCAAGCCTGTTGTGACTGGCACAGAGGAGTCCTTGAGCAAGTTAGCAAGTGCTACCATTGACAAAGCACCTTTACATAAAACAATAATATAGTGCTCCAATCCGTTCTTATAATAATGACATAAAATACAAAAACACTTATGCAAGCTAATTGTGCCCACAGCTAAAGTTTAGCTGCTAAACTGTAAACACTTAAAACAAAAATGGTGGAAACGTTAGCCGAGTGCTAACGTGACTAACTGATGAAACGATACAGTTTGTAAAACAAAATATGTCTACTGTAATGTTTGAAGAACGCCAGACAAAAGACGCTCTGTGTCTTAACTTTTAATCAGAACAGCTGTATCACAGGCGCACCAGCCTACCTAACTCGCTTGTCTTTCCCGCATTAATCCCGTGCAGCAAAATAAACAGCAATTTCACAATGATTATAAAGTCTGTGCACTACACTACATTCTTTATTATTAAAC
>NW_015542412.1:308458-327992 GCF_001515605.1 Sinocyclocheilus anshuiensis | reverse complement strand
ACGCCAGACAAAAGACGCTCTGTGTCTTAACTTTTAATCAGAACAGCTGTATCACAGGCGCACCAGCCTACCTAACTCGCTTGTCTTTCCCGCATTAATCCCGTGCAGCAAAATAAACAGCAATTTCACAATGATTATAAAGTCAATTGAAAATGTAAACATAACGTATCAATCGTACTTACAGGTTGTGGTTCGGAGAGCTTGTTAGTCCAAATAGAGTAGATTTGAAGCCGACGAAGATAAAAGCTAATATTAGAGAAGCAGTCCTCGGTAAAATGACGAGCACACAACAAAAGGTTCAAATTGTATTTCTGTGGTATCCTTGAACACAGCGTCTTCTCGACATGATGTAAACATACTAACTAGCGGAAGTGTTTGTGGGCAGGTCAGACTCGCGGGCAGGCAGGGATTATGCAAATGTGTTACCCAGTGACGTATACCGGTAACAGGCAAAAGATTCGAAAATATGACGACTCGTTAAGGCGATTCAGAATCGACTCTCTCTTTTGAGAGACAATATCTTTATTTATCATGCACTTTTTTGATTAACAACTTTGCAGACTGTTTTCATTTAAGGATAGCTACATTATAAACTGCAAAAGAGATATTTTTCAAAAACCCATATGACCTCTTTAACAGTACATGTAACAGTAACATGGCTCTTTAACAGTAATGCATTACAATATTGTGTTGCTCCCTAAAAAAGTAACTAATTACGTTACTTATATAGAAAGTAATGTGTTACATTACTTTTGAGTTACATTTTAAATCTGGGCAGTTCTTCTGTTACAAATGTAAAAGCCCTTTCACAACAAAAGTGAAATGAATATGCCTCAGGCTGAAGGAAATGTAAATGTATGTCTGTACAGTAGAGGGCGCAGCTCAAACTAATTGCATGAAGAATATGACGCAGGAAAAGAAAGTTCAACACTATTCAGCAATAACAAATATGAAACACAAATGTGTCATTTTTGCTTAGTATGGTTGAATTGGATCATCGAAGGTCAGTAGCAAAGACATTGGTTAATAAAATGGAATTAAATACATAAATGATATTTGTCTTATTTAACATTTAATTATTGCAGTTTTGTATAATATTTTGAATTTGCATTTGATTGTTTTTAATTATTTTAAGGAATACTGAATCTGTTTTTGTGCAGGTGAGATGTATAAATACATGTTCATATTTAGTCTAGAACTGCAGTAAGCATCATGTTCACACAGCACGCACAACGCCTCTGCGCTTACTCTGTCAGTCAAGACATGGGAAACAAAGTAACTGGCATTACCTATTTGAAAATGTAACTCAGATATTTCCTTCTAAATTAAAAAGTAATGCATTACCCCCAACACTGGTCTGCTAATACACTAATGACTGCTAGTTGATATGTAGCTGCAAAGTTACTTATACTCAATAGAATGTCTAAAGGGGACCATCAAAATAATGTGTTAACTTTGTTTCAATCCCCAAACCTATAAGTAACAATAATAGTGAGGCATGCACCACTATGTAATCAAAAACAATAGTGACGACAAGTGCTAAAGGTGGGAATGATAAATGTGTGTGTATGTGTGAGTGCGTTAACTGGCTTTCCTGCCGTAATTGATCTCTGTTAAAACAGAACATAGCCTCTTCCTGTGTGTGTGGTGGCATCCTGTGATGAAGGATGTTTGTGAATATTGTGCTGTGTGGCTCACCATCCTGTAGACGTCCTCTCTCAAGACTAAATGGGTCCAAATCCAGCAGCAACGTGTTCTTAAGTGCTCCAGCTTTTAAAACTCATTGAGACATTCATTGGAAAACCATCAACACAGCTCTGGATCCACTGTCAATGGCATTCCATTGATATAGTAGCATTCCTGTAGCTCAAATTAGGTACACCAATGTATTGTGTATTTGTATTTGTCAAGGAAACACAGAACACTCATTTAAAAAAATATCACAAGCAATTTTTGGTAGACGATCCAACAATAGGCCTAATGCCAAGTTTTAAGACAAAGCTAGTGAACGAAAGCTAGACAAAATCAATCAATCAAGCAATCAAATCAATCAATCAATCACTCAATCATTTGAGCCACACTTTAGTTTGGGGGCCAATTCTCATTAATAAAAAAGCATTAAGTAAACTCCTAATTTATCCTTATTAGGATATAATAAGGATATAATTTATTAATAGTTATTAATAGTTATTAAGGTAGTTGTTAAATTTAGAAATGGGGTTGGATTAATTTATCTAAAATATGTTCATGCAGAATAATAATGTGCTTTAATATGAAAAGTGCTATACAAATAAACTTGAATTGAATTGAATTAATATGTGCTTATAAAGTACTAATAAACAGCCAATATGCTAGTAATATGCATGCTAATAAGCAGCTAGTTAATAGTGAGAACTGGTCCCTAAACTAAAGTGTTACATGTATTTATTTATGTATTTACTTAAGTTGGAGCATTCAGGAAAAGCATACATGTGAACGCTTTCAATTGTGCTTGAAAAGCATCTGTTCAGGGTTCGGGATTTTATAACAGGAAAAGAAGGGTCAAACTCATCAAGGCCTCATAAAAGCCAAAAAACATGTGAATAATTTGGGCTTCCTGTCAGACACACAGACACAAAAACTCCATGAATTTGAGCAGAGGTGTCTGGTGTCGTGGCGTCTCAGGGTTAAACACGCTGACCTGTAAATGGTGAATACTCAGACACAGATACAGACCATAGCAAAGCAAAATGCAGAAGAAAAGCAGATGCACTAATGAATTAAGGATAGTTCACCAAAAATAAAAATCCTGTCTCTCTTATGACTTTTATCTTCTATGAAATGCAAAAGGAAAAATTAGGTAGGATGTTTACCCTACTCTTTTTACGTTCTCTGAATGTAAATTAGTGTTAAAAAGTCAAATACCATGAGAAATTCATTTCTGGTAAGAGATATTCCTTTAAGGAACAAACCTGTACAGTTTCAAAAACACCCAATAAAATCCCTCTCTTCACACTTTAAAACACAGTGCCATGCCAGCCAGAGGTTTTGAAACCATGACAACACAGTCCAATAACTTACGGTAACTGGCTGTTACACGGTGGGTTTAACTCATTTGCAAACACTTGTACTGCATCATTGGCTTGCTCTACAGTGAGCTGAAGCACTGCTACTTTCAGAACAGCCACACTGGCACCAGCTCTGCTATGGCAACCACAGTGGAGTAAAACACACAGCGGCAAATAACCCTGTGTCTGTTACACCTGATGGGCTGCAGTGATTTAACGTCAACCACTCTTTCAGCTCTTCCAGTAATATACTCAATTATGCAACAAGTAGATGAATAGCAGGACAAGTACAACATCGCTGAAAAAATGGCTGCCCAATGCATTGTTACAAAAACAGCAGAGAGAGCTGGTGCGTCAAAGACACACAACATCATTGACATCACTGCATTAGTTTACAAGTCATGCACTATGGTAAAAATGTTTTGAGGTCAAAACATAGTACTGTTCATAGTACTACTTGAAAATAAGTATTTATTAATCAATAATCTGCTCTTGCAGTCATTTGTGTGAACAGGAAAAAAAAGGTTTTTGGTGTTTTACTGCCTCTAGTGTTCATTTCACCTGGAAACGGCACTGCTCTCATAATTATCTATAATACATAAAGTTACATACTGTTGAACATATTTTAATTACTTACACTCCTTAACACCATACACTATAGGGCTGTTACCAATTAAAAATAAAGTTACAAACAAATAAACTAAACTAAATTAAATCAGTATCAACAAACTCCATCTTATCATTTTTTTTTTTTTAAATCTATTTGCACTGCAAGTATAATTGCATAAATAATGTTATTAGATTAATGCTTTAAACATAACATTTTGAACAAAGAAATATGAAATGTTGGGGGAAAAAATTAAATGATATCATTATATATGAACTATACCTACTGCATCTTGCACACAAATGACTGCAAGAGCAGATTATTGATTAATAAATACTTATTTTCATTTAAAAAATTAAATGATATCATTATATATGAACTATACCTACCAATAGGTGGCAGCAAGTCTTAATAAGTGAATTATAGAATCACTTATTTAACCAATTTGTTCAAACTGTTTGATTCATTCATGAACATAGCAAGTGACAACTATCTTTATGAATGGGTCATTGAATCATTGACCCGATTCTTTCAAATTCTTGTGTCTAAAAATTCTGACAATAAGGATGTCGGGTCGACCAAGCTTCTAAGACAGCATCCTAATTGAAATGGTACCTCACAATAGACTGATTTGACTTTTACATAGGCCTACTAGGTAGACATTTGCATAGGTACATTACACATTTCAATGCTCTGTATTTGCAGTTCTAAAGCAATGCCAGTACTCATAAAATCTATTTTGCTGTTACTACTATTAAACTCCACATGTAACTGGTATGTCTTTGCAATATGCAAGACATTTGCTTCAATGATACCTAAAATAAATGAAAGCTTGAGTCAGTACTTCCTGGCATTGCAAGTCATTTGGGGTGTCTTTAGCATACTGATCCTACAGTATATACCTAATGCAGTTAAGGTGCAGTAGTGTAACTCAGTCAACGTATTATTACCATAGACTGTAAAAAAAGATGGACGATGCATCTACAATTCCTTCCACAATAGAAAAGTAAAGCCAAAACACCCCAGTATGGCAGCTGTCATCTTGCAAAAATGACATCATTTGGAGCCAGAGTGTGCACAGTAGTGACTCATTTAGAGCCGAGTCTGCACAGTCATGATTCATTTGGAGCATGCGCAGTAGTGATCATAAGGTGAAGCCATAGTATCAACGCCCCGCCTAAAACTCCTGCAGACCCAATCACAAGCACACAATCTTGACACCACACCCCATTTTTATAGCATCATATAATGAACTAAAAGCAAACTGATTAGAAAACTGAACACTTGAACATTCATCAGCATTATAAAAACTACCTAAAATTATGATAAAATGATCAAAAATATATTTTAAGTGTACATGAAGAGGGTGGAGTTTATGACCTATACTGCAGTCAGCCACCAGAAATGTTTTGGCGTCACTTAATTAAGTGAAATGTTATTAAGCTAAACATATGTTTTGATGTTATTATTATTATAAAGACAGTATGATCTCAGTATGTTGTCAGTATAACATTTATGTTATTTCTTAAACATTTCTGCACTCACAGGTTCTGCACTCTCAAAGTATGATATGACTGCAGTTGCAGTTGTAATGACACCAAATGTTTTACTGTGCTAAAGTACACTATAATTTTAGAACAACTGACTGTATTTAACCCATCTTTAGTTCAGTGTAGGATGCCAGTTTCAACACCATTTGTCTTTTACAGGCATCTGTGTCCTGCTGAGAGTGTAACTGATATTTGGTTCTCACATTTAAAACAGCTGGGTATGTAGACACATCTACCACATATCACAACCCGTTCTAACTCTCAAGGCGCCAAATACAGCTGTTTGTCCAAGTGTTTCGCGTGTCTGACTATACAGACATCAAAAGAGCTCTGTAGTGTCTTTATTGTAATGTGGCTAGAACTATAAGCCCATTGCTTTCAATTAGAAATCTTGAGAAACGATTTTAGCTGCATAATATATTATTATTACTGTATAGATACCTTTAAGCAATTAAGTCAACCCCTATCACTAAACCTGCACTATTTCTCAACAAAATAAAACATAAAACAGGCAGATAAAAGTACAGTCACAATTAACTTAAAACAATGCTGCATTCAAGTCTTCTGAGGCCAAACAGTAGAACTAAATGAAAGATTTTCATTTGAAATCATATCTTGCTCTCAAGCAGTCGACCTTATTTCCTGACCCACATGTGTAGTTAGATAATACTAGATATGATTAGTTAATTTATATAGTTTTAAATACTTTCAATTAAACAGTTCAAAAAGCTGAACTGATTTATTCTCAGATTTTACTATTTTGCTTGATAAGTATGTTCTGCGCACAGCTGACGTAGGCCACCAACAAAAAAATCAGCAAAGAATAGCTAAATATAAGCTGATTTTGTGTCAAAGCCCCATAGATTTCCACAAGCCTGCTACAAAAGCCCAGCATAAACATCATTCAAATAAACAGGCAGAGTTCCTTAAGAGTGGATTACATCTTTTTCTTTGTGCTGTAAATTTTCTCCTGTCTTGCAAAACTAATGAGCATTAAAGCATGCCAGCCATTATTAAGGCTATGGGTGCTTTGCTACAATTCGTTCTGACGAGCAGCCAGAGAGAATGGCAGACCCAAACCGCTGTCCCATGAAATCTATCTTAAAATACTATGGTATTCTGTAGGTAAATTCACACTATCTCCATGTCAGATTCAAGCTCTGTTCCAAAAACCTGATTGGCCCACAACGACAATGGCCTACATACATGGGTCTGCAGACAGTCTTATGAGGAAAAACAGGTGGTTCTGACTATTCGTGCACACAAGTGTTCTTTTTTTTTTTTCAGAAACTTTTTTTTTTTAATTCAAGGTCATTCCTGTTTAAATGAATGGAATTCATTAAATATGACCACACCTTTAGTCTTAGTGCTGTGGCAAATGTCTTTTGTTTTTATCATATTTATTCAGCCTGTCTTGATTTGTGTTAAGTAAAGTTTTAGTTGACTAAAAGTCTGAGAATTAAACTCACATTTTAGTTATGCTGCATAAAGATTAAACTGATAATAACAATTATTTTACTTAAAATTACAATCATGATACTGATCATGACAGTTGTCATTTGGGAAAATTTATCAGAATTACTGCACTTTCACCTATAAACATAAATCAAGAGAATGTCAACCCATACACATGGTTTATGTGACCTAATCTAGTTTCATGATTTATTATGTTATTATGAACATAAACACAAACAATAAGCTTCTCTCAAAGGCTAAAACATTCCTAATAATATTAGGATATGTATAAAGTTATGCTAATATCAAGCTGATATTAGCTAATATCAAGCTGCTTCTGGCAGGTCACGTTAGTCAAGCTCGCATCAGCTGACTCTCAGCTGATCCCCATCTACCTATGGGAATACGACACCTATCTAAGCATTCATATATAAGGTCCCTCAGTATTATCAGCAGTTTTCGCATTGCTCAATAGCTAATTACCCTCCTCCATCCCCAGCTCCTCCTCTGTCAGTCGGGATTCAACCTTCTGATTCTCATTTGAATCAGACTAATTCTAAAATATTTACATACAATTATTGAACTTTAACAATATCTGCAATACATTTATGTTGGTTCTGTTCTGTTTACCCTGGGGGGTTATTGCTGCTCTCCCTGCTCTCATCCATGCTAGGCTGCATGGATGCGCAGGGAGTTCTTGCCCAGAACAGAACCATACCGCCAATCCAAACTGTATGCTAATTATCAATCATCTTTGACGATAGTGGTCCTGACAGAAATGTATAAGGGTTTCTCAAATTATATTTATGTTTTAGTTCAAACCTTAAATTTTGTTGTAATATCAATCAAAACGTTAATTTTCCTAAAGACAAAAAAACCTATTTAGTCTATTTATTTTAAAGACCATACACTGAAAAGTTTGTTGGATTTATATTATTTAATCATATACATCAGATCAACATTAATCATTATAGTAGCACACATAATTTGGTAAAAAATATCATCAAATTAAGTTTTTTTGAAGTGACCATATTATGTGATTTATATGGTTCCCTGACATAATTTAACATTTAATTTTACATATATTTTTGACACATCACAGTTATGTAATACTAGCTAGCTAAGAAACTGTTAGCAGTAAATAGCACACATTAGCATGCTAAATGCTTAACTGCTTCTTAAGTAAAGCAGCAAAGACAGATCTTTACGTTTCCATCCTCAGCCTAAGAAAATGCCCCACTCTTCACCTCAGTGGCAACCCAGTGTAATTGGTTCTAAATCCCAACATAACTGAACATTAAACAGTTGAAAATCTCAGTCACTATCAAACCTTAGTCTTCATGATTGCTTCATGACTCATTTAAATACTCTCCTCCCATAAAGTGTCTGAAAGGGAAACTCTTACAAATACATATGCAATAAGGTCAGTTGTAAAAATGACTGTCCATGCCTTTTCATCTGAAATTTTTCACTGCGAATCTTTAGTAAATCCTCACAGTAGTCACCAAAAGAAAATAACACAACTGTTACACTGTTTTCAGTGCATAAAGCATCTTGATATTTAGTCCAGCCCAGTTTAATATTAGTGCGGACACCCATGTACAAATACTCCTCAACAATGTCCACCTCCATCTTCTGATGATGACTGAGTTCAGGAAGGTCTTCTGCCTTCTGAAATCCCTGCTATTTAGTCTTTGTGATGTTAAGCTGGAGGTCATTCAGCTCAAATCATGCTACAAAACCGTCCACCACACTCCTATCTTCTGTTAATACTACCCACAATAGCTGAGTCATCTGAAAACTAATGCAGGCGGCAAGATTGATGATGTCAGGGCTGCACACAAGCACTTTCACAGTAATATGTTCAGAGTTGGAAAATCCAGCTAAGCACACAGTCCGATACATTTTCACCAAGCCCTGCCTCAGTGAAACACACAACACAACCCTCACAAAACATCCAATTACTTTTAGTAAGTGATGTTACAGTACTCTTCCATCTTTTTCAGTAGCGATCTCACATTCTCCATGACGAAAAGATGGAAGATATGGACTGTAGCTCTTGTCCTAAATGGCAAATATTTTCACCTCAACTCCTTGTGGATTTCTAGGTTCCGGCCATAACACACTGTCAGAGACTCATCAGCTGGTCCCTGGTGTAAACATTGGATCTCTGGGTCGCCTCCACCAGGCTGAGGATGTGACATGATAAAAGAATTACAGCAACTAGGAAAGTGCAGGCAAAGCCCCATCACTCTACTAACCAAATAAATTATCTTTAAAAAAATCCACTTTGTGGAAAAGATAAAACATACAGCAACTGCATCCTGCATCACATGCGACTACTGTATATAATGGTATCTACTAATGGTATTGGGTTAGTAAGATTATTATTGTTTTTAAAAGAAGTCTCTTATACTCACCAAGGCTGCATTTATTTGATCAAAAATACAGTAAATACAGTAATGGTGTAAAATTTTAAATAACTTTTTTATTTAAATATATTTTCAAATGTAATTTATTACTGAGATACAAAGCTGAATTTTCAGCATCATTGCTCCAGTCCAGAATACAGTGTCACATGATCACATGATGTCACATTGTTTTTTGTCATTATTGTTACAAAAGCTGAAAACAGTTGTGCTGCTTAATGTGTGTAATGTGGTGTTTTGGGTGTGTTTCTTGTTCATGTTTTCATGTCTTTTATTTTGGAGTTTAATCATGGTCCCTGTTTGTGTCATGCTTCCCTTGCCCTCATGTATTCATGCCATTGGTTCCTCTGTTCATTGTGTCATGTTCTGATTGGTTGTCTTAGTCATGTGTCTTGTTTCCCATTGGTTTGTTCATGTCATGTGACCCTCCTTGTCTGCTATATCGTCTGTTCATGCCTAGTCAAGTCAAGTCAAGTCTGTTCATGTCAAGTCAAGTCACAGATTATTGTTTGGATGTTTGGATCACCTGTAAATAAACTGCACTTCTCACTTATGCTCGCCTTCAGTGGACTAATTCGTTACAGAATACACGACCCCTATAATGAACCCAGCAGATCGCCTAGTTCGCCTCCGCCAAGGTAATCGCTCTGTTGAGGAATATGTGGCAGATTTTTGTGAACTGTGCTACCAGGTGGCTTTTAACACTGCCAAGCCAGAGCCTGCTAACGCCATGTCTGCTACTCCAGAGCCTGCTAACGCCATGTCTGCTACTCCAGGACCTGCTCAAATCATGCCAGTTAAGTCAAAGTTTACTCGTGTCATGTCTACAAAGTCAAAGCCTGATCACATCATGTTTGCCAAGCCAGAGTCTGATAACATCATGTCTGCTACCCCAGGGCCTGCTCACGTCACGTCTGCCAAACCAGAGCCTGCTCTCGTCATGTCTGCTACACCAAGTCCTCTACACGTCACGTCTGCCAAGCCAGAGCCTGCTCACATCATCACTCAAGAGATTATTCACAACATGGCCACCATTGAAGAGCTTCGTTGCAAGATGGCCACCAAACAGGAGTCTCTTTACAAAATGGCCGCCCTTCTAGAGTCTCGTCACGTCTCACCGCCACGGCCATGGAGGCCGTTCATGAACTCACTGTCTGTCCTGTCACAGACATGGAGGCCGCTCTTGAACTCACTGTCTGTCCTGTCACGGCCAAGGAGGCCATCCATGAACTCTGTCTGCTCTGTTGCGGCCGTAGAGGCTGCTGTTAACCTCTCTATGTTCTGTGTTCCAGTATCTCCTGATCCGCCATGGTGGCTCCCTGATCTGCCTGCTCCGCCATGGCGGCCTGTGTAACCCGCTGTTGGTGAGTCTAGTCTGTTCATGCCTCGTCTAGTCTGTTCATGCCTAGTCAAGTCAAGTCAAGTCTGTTCATATCAAGTCAAGTCACGGATTATTGTTTGGATGTTTGGATCACCTGTAAATAAACTGCACTTGGGTTCTCACTTACGCTCGCCTTCAGTGGACTAATTCGTTACAATGTGCTGTGATTATTATTTTTTTCTTCTAGAAATTATTAATGAATAGAAAGTTCAAAACAACTGCATTTATTTCAAATGGAAATCTTAATAAATAATAAATGTGTTTTTGATAACTTTTGATCAATTTATTGCAGAGATAGATAGATAGATAGATGTATAGATAGCTGGATAGATAGATAGCTGGATAGATAGATAGATAAATGTTTTTGGATCACTGTCTGGGACTACATTAAAGCTGCTATTGGATCTTCGTTCAGTTTTGAGTGATATTCACCAGTAGCCATATGACAGTATCAAATTTTCATGTTGCGATTAATTGCTAGTGCTTTTATCACGGTATACGGTATTATAACGGTATTGAAATTTAGTTGCAAAAAAGTGTTGTCAAAGTATAACAGGTTTAATAACTTTTTTCTTATAACAAAAGAACTGAACATTTACATACAATGAAGTAATATGCAAAATATGTATAAAGTAAAACATTTTTTAAAATTCACACAGATTAAAGTGCAGAAGAATTATAAAGACCAACAAGTAACACTTTACGATAAGATCTCATTAGTTAACATTAGTTAATGCATTAATATTAATAATGAGCAATAGCTTTAGAAGTTATTAATCTTTGTTAAAAAATAGCCTACAACTGTTAGTTCATTAAATAAAACAGTTGTAACTTTTGATTTTAACAACGTGATATAAAATATTGAAATTACTTAAGATTAATGAATGTTTAGAAGAATTTTCCATTGGCAGTTTATGTTAACTAATGAATTAACTAATGTCAATTAATAGAGCCTTGATGTAAAGTGTGACCAAACAATAAAGAATCAAAACATTTTCAAACAATTTCTAGGGCATGTCGTTGTCCAGATTAGAATGTAAAAAAAAAAAAGTTTGAAAATAAATAGCCTATTAAGTTTAAGTATTAAGTACTTGCCACTGTGATGAACACCACTGCGAATACAAAAATCTGAATGGCTATTTAAAACCATTTAAATACGTTTTAGAAAGTTTGTTTATGGGGTTTCCGAGGTAACACTGCATTTATGTTGTTTAGCGCCATCTGCTGTCAGAGAGTGAAAGTGCGATTTCATTCAGTGCGTCTTCTTCACGTTCCGCCATGCGCTTCTCATCCGTGCTTGTTTACATGAGAGTGTGCATGCGTTTTTCACACAGCATACAGCGGTGTTGTGCATTGTGACCAGTTGATGGGAAAAATATTCTTAAAATGCATTCAAAAAATCACAATAATTTGTAATAAATATTTATTCATGGTATTTTTGAAGTGCCCACGATAACAATATCATACATATTCAGTCACGTGATATATATATATAACCGTGATATATCGCATTACCGAATACCGGCACATGTCTATTTACCAGCTAGTCAACCTTCATTGATTTTTGGACCATGGGCATTCGGATTCTTCCTCGGGCTTCTAAGGAGCAGAAGGCAAGGCTCCAGATGTTGGCGGCCCTGCAGCGACAGGGGATGAAAGTAGGAGGCCTTGTGCAGACTTTTTGGACTTTGGCAGTGGGACTGGAACTTTGTGACTCTGAGCTATACAGGAATTTTAATGAATACCTTGATAACCCTTTGCCTCTGTGGGAGATGGAAGGACTAAAAAATCTTGATTATTGGGGTTTCATTGACTATCTCCACTGCCGCAGTTTAGTAGCAACTCCAGGTCAGTCTGTGCTCATTGCAGTGCCCCCAGAGATACCCGAGTCTGCTACCACACCTCCAGAAGAAAAGTGAGGCTTCACTATCTCTGACTCGTAAACGAAGGTCAGTAAACGAAGGTCAAGAAGGAGGAAGGCAGCAAAGTACGCTCCAGTGGTCCCAAGTCCAGTTGTCTCAGAGGTCGCTACACAGCCGCCCGATATCACTGCTGCTGCCATAATCAAGAAGACCATCTTTGCCTTTCATCTCTTGGCTGTTCTGCATGTATGGGCCGCTTCTGAGTCCACTCAAGAGCCTGCTCCAGTCCAGGAGCCCTCAGAATCCAATCCAGAAACCATACCAGCCCAAGAGCCCTCAGATCCTACCCCAGAGCCCACTCCAGTCCAGGAGCCCTCAGAGTCCACAGAGTCTACGAGTTCACTCCTGAGCCCGCTCCAGTCTATGAATCCGCTCCTGAGCCCACTCAAGTCTATGAGTTTACTCCAGAGCTCGTTCCAGTTTACAAGTCCGCTCCAAAGTCATTTCTGGTCTATGAGTTTGCTCCTGAGTCTGTTCTAGTCCAGGAGTCTACTTTACAGTCCACTCAAGTCTACGAATGCATTTCAGAGTTTGCTCCTGTCTACAAGCCCTCCTGAGGTGATGGCGTCCACTTCAGCTACTCTTTGGGCTGTGGTGCCCACTCCTGAACTCTTAGTCTGCCCTGTCATGGCCAAGGAGACTGTTGCTGAACTATCTGCCTGTCCTGTTATGACCATAAAGGCTGTTACTAACCTCTCTATGCTCTTTATTGCAGTCCTGCCCGGTCTGCCAGCGGGGTCATCTGCCTTGTCAGCGCCACTGAAGTGGTCTTCAGCTCCGTCAGCTCCACCGTGGGGATCTTTGGTCTTGTCGGCCTTACTGTGGTGGTCTTTAAAGTAGGGGTTATGTCACAGCCATCAGCTGATGTGCCTATAACAGCCACCAGAGGGCACTCTTCTGGGTCTTTTGGTTTGGACTTCAGTTCCCATCACCCCTTGCACTGATGATTGTTTCATTACCTTGAGCTGTTTGTCATTTACTTATTAGCTCACCATGATGATATATACCATGCTCACTGAGTCTTTTGTTGCTGCAGTATTGCACCTGTTACTTTGTGTCTGCAGATTCTATGTTTGTGGATTACGTTTTGCCAGTGTTTTTGTGCCTGTTGCTCTGTTTTTTGGATCATAGACTTTCAAATGATGCCACTCTCCTTTTCTTCACTGAAAATTAACTGGAAACTACCATGCAAAAATACCTTTAGTTGATTATTTACTCACAATCATCATGACATTATTTTTCTTCCTGAGTTTACATCCAACAATATACTTATTTTAAAAAAAGACTATAAATACAAGTAAAGGGTTGCTTTGTCTTGTATATTTCAGACACAATGAAAATGTTGTCCTTTCTCCCCTTTGCAGTTCTCCTAGGAAGGCACTAATTTTCTCCAAATGCATGCGCAGACAGACACAGGATCATGTGCGCATTCAGGATACGTATAGTCCCATTATGCACCAGACACAGGCCTAAAGAAACTGCCTGTGGCTAAGAAAGGGGTGAGAGTTGACTGTCATCACTGGAGTGCTGAATTAATGGTTTTGTTCCATATTTTCTTATGTGAACTGCAAAGGTGGCAATGTACAGAATTGAGTTACAAGCTGCATTACACTGCATTATCTAAGATAATGAGCCTTCTGAACTACTTACAGATGTGTATAGACAAGTTTTTTTTCAGAAGAGGCAGTAGCTGCAATGTCACTGTGTTTACACCAATTTCTGAAAAAGTGACTAGTGACTGAAGACTGAACATAATGAAAGAGTAATACTGTTAGATATGGTGGTGCTAATATGGAAGGCCTTAAAAGTAGGGATGCACTGACATATCAGCTAATAATCGGTACTGGCTGATAAAAGCAATTATCTGCCTTAGGAATGACAGGAATGATACAGGAATGTATCAGTCTTCTCTGTTTCGTATATATATAATAGAATTCACATTGCTTAAAGACACACACACACACAAATCCAGCATTCCAACAAACAAGCAAACAAAAAAGTAATTCCAGCATGCATTCACAGGCATGTATATAAATGTGTGGTCTTAAAACTGTTGGTCTAGACAACATCTTTAAATACTGTGTCAGTCTGGTTAGAGACCAAAATAAATTATCAGAACGCCACTTAGTGGACAAAACTGAGAGTGCAGCCCTATGTGCATTTTGAGCCATATGAACAAATATCTAGGATAAAATTATATATGGAATAATGAGCAATAAAATATCAGTAGAATTTGAAATGACTAATTTAACTGTATTAATTATATTACTATAGCAGACAAGGTGCATATAACTGATTAAAGAAGTAAATGCATAATAAGTACATAATGCTTATAATTATTATTCTGTACATACAAAGTTATTACTGTCTAACACAGAACCAGTAAAGCATAAACTTTGGGATATTTGGGAGTTAAAACCATGACTATCTATCTATCTATCTATCTATACTGTATATTAAAGCATTTACATTTGCCTTGCAACTAATCACCTGTTGCTATTCTTTTTTATCTATTCAACATTTTTCTTTACTTATATGCAGGAACATTTACACATTCTGTGTTCACGAAGGCAAGTGTCAGTACTACTATTGCTCAAGATGAATTAATGTGATATGATTGGATCAAACCTCTTACCTTGTGATATGATTGGATCAAACCTCTTACCTTGTTCTGCACAGTTTATGATATAAATGATAAAAATCCAACTTTTGATTTTTACCTGTCAGATGGTACATGTGGCAAGCAGGGTTGGGCTGTGTTGTGAGTGCTAATGAGAGATTTCTGTTTCTGTCTTGTGGTGTGCGCAGGGGCGGACTTAACCAATAAGCGGGTTAAGCGGCCTCTTAGGGCCCCGGGGAATCAGGGGGCCCCATCTGATATTTGCGAAACATATTTGGCAAACGTTAGAGCACGTCAAATGTTTATATTTACAATGTGTTTTGCAGCGTTGAGCAATGTAGCCAATCACAGGCATATCTGTTGATTTCCTGGACGCGAGGTGTTTAAGCCAAGTTTTTGTCCAGTGCTGATCTTTGCAAGCTCATCAAAAGTGTAGATATGATGTAAATAAGAGATTCATTGTGCAGTGTAGAGAGCTTAATTGATTAAGGGGACATTGTGAGATCGCAATGAACTGAAGTGAGTAACAGCTTTCAGTTTCCTATGCACGGCGGCGCGAACTGCCGCGCACTTGAATACATTTTTGAATAGATTTTCGCTTTATAATTGATTACATTTTCGATTTGTTTCTCGGCAAACCCTACCACATGACTTCAGAACACTTGGAATATGGAACGAGTTTCATGGGATAATTTCATGACATTTGAATCCTTTTGTACAAAGACTGAAGAAGGTTACAAATGGACAAGTCAAGTGCAAACATTTTTATTTTATTTTATTTATTTTATTTTACTTTTTTTTGATGATATCTTCTTTTGTGATCCAAAGAAAGTAAGGTAATATGGCTTTAAAAAAAAAAACTAAATCAGGTTGACTAATTATTTACTGAAGTTCTGAAGGGGTAGCTATAAACTATTAAAGAGAGAGCGAGCAAAATAAGGGTTAGATGTAAAAGAGCACATAGTTATTGTGTTGGGGCCCCATATCTGGAATTTGCTTAGGGCCCCCAAATCATTAAGTCCGCCCCTGGGTGTGCATGTGCTTTTGTGAAGACAGTAAGGGATGATTACCTGTGCATGACTTGCTGCCTTAAAAGGTAGGCCCCTGTTTGCTTTGCTTTTACTTCTGCACTTTAATAAGTCAAATGTCCAGACCCAAATTATCTTCCCTCTTTTAAAGTAAGTCTAGTAGAATATCTTGACTATTTTATACTACATCTGAAAATTGTTAGTCTGACCAATGTCTGACCATTTGCATAAGTGATACCAACTGTCCATAGTGCAAATGGTGAAGAACAAGTTACAAATGTACCTTAATTTCTCTAGAAAAGTCCCCAATGTTGAGTATGAGTAATAGTGATGCTTGGCTTGGCCTCTCTAATATATCAGCTTAAGCAAGTTACATGACAGAAGGAAATGATTCATAAACCGTTTGGCATGCTCATTTAATAAGAGTAAGACCAAGAAGGACTTACTTTTCTTCCGGAGAAGAGCATACACAGCTGGTGCATGGACCCTCCATTCTTAGTCAGCTCTTTCTTCAGGGTTTTGGGTGATGGAAGTGTCCAGCCGCCTTTGTGTGTCGCGGCCACCTCCATGCAGTTGATGGCATTGTCAGATGTGAAGCAGGTTGTGCAAGGGTCCTGGAGAAGACTGCCCTCACTGTGTGTGCGTCTGCGCAGGGAATTCTGCACGCTGAGTCCACCTGAGTGCTTTTCGCAGGAAGTGGCCTCTACCATGCTCCTCCGTTTACTATCACTGCGTTCCAGGTAGTTATCATCACTGTCTTCCTCCTCCTCATCATCATCTTCATCTTCTTCATACTCTTCATCTGTGCCAGGGGTGGAGAGAGCGTCTGCACTAAAGGACCAATCTAATCGCAGCTCGGGGATGACAAATGATGAGGAAGAGGATAAAGGTGGAGCATTTGTGTCCACTGCCTCTGGAGCGTTGTCCTCATCAACAAGCAGCTGTTTTTCATCTTCACAGTCTCTTGCGTGTGCATGCAAGGACTCCTGCTCTTCTTTCTCCTCGGTCATTGGCTCAGTATTCCCCCTCTCCTCCTCTTTCTCTTTGTCTTCATCCTCCCTCCATAGCTCATTCATGCTGCTCTCCGTGCTCTTCCCATCTTCTCCCTCAGTGGAGGGCGGAGGTGTTGGTGGAACCAGGTGGCTGTTCTCCTCCAGAGGGGTGCACAGATCCTCCAGCAGGGTGAGACTCCTGGACTGAGGGCTACTCGCAGTGGTGGCTGATGCATCGGACAGGTTGCCCAGGGAATGGTCATCCTCAGAGGTCATTCTCCGGCCCCTGAGGTAACATGGCTCATCCTGCTTGGGTTCGAGCATCTGACAACAGAAGAACACAGTGGTGCAAAACCGTTACTGTTTTTCTACCAGTGCAATATTACAATATGTAATTATAGTCAGTAACTGAACAACAATTATTGTAGAACTACTGCAGAAAATATTGTGTTGTATTTATGAACAAATAAGTGAAGTGAAGTGAAGTGAAGTGAAGTGAAGTGAAGTGAAGTGAAGTGAAGTGAAGTGGCCAAGTGGGCATCACCAGGTATTCCAAAATTATGGGAGTGTTGAATACTTTATTCTACTCAGTGTGTTTATCATCTTATTCATTGCTTATCATAATAGTATATGATAAGTAACGGTTTCCTTAGCAGCAGTCACTGATTTCCTGATAAGTACTGATTAGTAACTGTTTCATTAGCAGCAGTCACTAATTTCCTTAAGTTTTAAGCAAACCAATTCAAAGCGAAAAAGCACTCTAGATGTTCTTTGAAGCTCTCTCAGTTCTTCACACTTTTTCATGTCAAATACCACTTGGTGGCTAGGCAGATGTTTAAAATGGAGTGCTATATTTCAAGCCTGAAAAGCACGGGATATTTTACGCGAGAATCTAACAACAAAGTCTGGTAAAATAAAGGCTATAAAAAAGCCAGAAAAGATGTAAGTGACTTTGGACACTGAAGGATGAATTCAGCAGAATAGAATAGAGGTTGAAAATAATCATTTATGGCAATTCATGTAAGCCAAAACACATGAGTAAAAGAGGTGTGAAAATATAATATCAGCAATCACAGACAGATGGGATTAGATTTCTCAGAGGAGATAGGAAAAGGTAGGCAATTTGCTCTGGAATTTGTACAGAGATTGTGTGAAAAAACACAGACTTCGCAGATATGGACATAATTAAAATCACAATGCGAATTTGTAAAATACAAATTTCTCTCATTTCCTTTGAGAAATCTATACCTGTCTATAGGAATCCCATGGTATTACATTATTTAAACATATAATGGGCTTCAAGTCAGCACTTTTAGGATACAATCCACTTAATTTTAAATGGGAAATATCTTTTATGTATTAACTTATGTATTCTTTCTTTTATGGCCAAAATATTTACTCAAGTCTTTGCTTTAGTTTCAGGTTCTATAGATTCAGGACAAAATTTAGGGGGGACTTTTGAATGAAAATGTCATCATTGATTTATTTTTTATTTTTTTTAGGAAATTTAGACAGTGTAGAAATGCAGTGTCATCCATATAAAACAATCAGAAAAAAAAAACACAGAAAATAAAAATGAATAAGGCAGACAATCATTTGTAGACAGATTTGTGATTAATCTTAGTCAAGCATAAGTCGAAATGTTACACATTTTACTAGGTTGCTTGCAGCACTGAAAAGAAGAATCTGTAGCACTTTTTTTAATGCTGGTAGGAAAACTTACATCACCATCTACTGTCGGAAATGAGAAATGGATCCCATCTGAACAGTAGAGGGGATGGATATAACATATGCTTTTTGGATATAACAAGTAAATGACCTGAAGGGAGGCAAGGAAACTAGTTTTCTACTTCAGTAACTAATTCTTCATCTAGATCTAATAGTTTACTAGAGTTTGCTATCTCTCTAAACATCATTAAATGACAGGTAGACAGATCTGTATTACGTTTTTTTTATTATTATTATGATTATTATTATTATTATTAGATGTGAAAATTACAATAAATTATGGCCTATATAACAGGAATGCACATTTAATATAAGCTAGCAAAAGTACATACTGGAAGCCTTCTGAACTAATCAGCTCTCTCAAAACCAGCCCATGCTGCTTATCACTCACTCTAATAGGGTGCAACCAAAGCTGGTGAGAAAAAAACCTCCTCTGAGTGCTTTTCAGAGGGGTTTACTGCAACAGAAAACAAGCTCAGCTGATGCAGCCAAAAACAGAAGTCATAAGATGTAATTCATATTACCACTGCTCACCATAACTGGAGCTTCAGTAAGAATGGGCCTCTTATCTCGTCTGTGGTATTTTTAGGTTGTGTGAAAGGTTACTACCGAACAGAGCGACACAGAGGAAATTAAGACAAAAGAACCAAAGACAGATGATTTCCTTAAACGCTCTCTTTTGCTCTGTTATCCGTGATGGGATGGTTCAGTCGGTGTTCGTTGAGTCCCTCATGCATCACTCGCCCATCATGACGCAGTAGAAAAAAATAGAATA
>NW_015542412.1:287793-308228 GCF_001515605.1 Sinocyclocheilus anshuiensis | reverse complement strand
AGAAAAAATATGAGAAATGTTTAGAATAAGACAGTGACACATGAGAATTTATGCATTAAATGCATTGATTATAAATCAATTTTTTCAAAATCGAATAGATTTTTTGCCTATGCAAAACTGCCATGATGATAAGGTCATTGCGAGGGTGTTGCTAAGATATTCTAAGTGACATTGCTAGGCGGTCGCTGATATTCTGGGTGGTTCCTTACTGGCTCAAATGAAAAGAGCCCAAGCCCAAATGTTCAAATGTGCAATGGTGATTCTTTCCTTTAAAAACACCACTAATTATTTAATCAATAAGGTTGCAGTATTACTTTATTCTAGATGCTTGTACAACCTTTTAGTCGCTCCCAGGAAATCATCTCATCCATTATTCATTAAAAGCACTAAGCTGTCCAACATAATGACTGGAAAATATATTTTAAACAGAGATTACTTTTTTCTCACCAAATGAGTCTGCAGAATTTGCCAAAATACTGTGGCTTTTTCAAAAGATCTTTGAATGGTACATGAATGGTACATCGGCATGTGAAACCAGAAATGTTCCTAATAAGATGTGGCTTTAGACATATTCTATGCAAGCATGTAGACGATGTGCAAGCTATGCAATGACTTGCCTTCATTGTGTTTTTCTGTTCTGAAATGTGTTAGACTGCAATTAGTGGAATTGCATTTTCTGCACCGCATGGGGCACTATAGAGAACATTAACACAAATTGTCTTTTTCTTACATACTTTTTTTTTTTCAGGTCAGTTGCTGTAAAGGTGGAGCAACAGATTGAAGCAATTACTTAAAGGGGTCCTGAAATAGAAAATCAAAATGTTCTTGATATTTGCACATATAAGAGGTTGCATTAAAATAAAAACATACTGCAAGTTTCAGAACTCAAATCTACCTCCCCAGTTTAAAATATGAATGAAATATGAATTTTCTACCCTTCTGAAATGCGCGGATGTGTCGTATGTAAAAAAGGAAGAACAACTCAGGTCTGTCCATCAGTCACAAGAGCCATGCTGCTGTTGGATAAAGATGTCGAGTAAAAATCACTAAAAGATGTTTAGTGAATTATTGGTCACACTTTAGTTTAGGTACCAATGTTCACTATTAACTAACAATTAACTACGACATTTTATTCAATAAACAATAACAATAAACTGCAGCCTATTAATAGTCAGTAAGGTAGTTGTTAAGTTTAGGTATGGGGTAGGATTAAGGGATTTAAAATATGCTCATGCAGAAGAAGGCATTAATATGTGCTTTATAAGTAATAAACAGCCAATTGTCATACCCCTGGACTATTTGTGTGTGTGTGTGTGTGTGTGTGTGTGTGTGTCTTAGCTAAATGTGTCAATGCCAATATAATCAATGGCAGTTGTATTATACCAACTAAAAAGACAGTACACTATAAAAAAAATTTCTAATTACTGATTAATAAAGATTGTATTTTATTCTTGTCACGCCCCTGAACTGTCTGTGTGTTTTTCTCCCCATGTGCTCTGCGTGACCCAGTTTCTGTCTCTAGTTAATTATGTCATTTGGTTCAGGTGTGTCTTGTTAATTGTCCTCATCATCCCATGTATTTAAGCCCAAGTCTGTGCAGCCTATGTTTGTCGGGTCTCAAAATGTCATATTCGTGTGTCACAGCCATTCCTAGTGTGGATTACCCCTTGTTCTGGATTTATTAAAGACCGTTGCTTTGCTCCATGTCTCCGCGGCGTTCCCTCCGACACAGACCGTGACAGCAGACCCGACTGACAAAAAAGTTTTACTGTGTGTACCCTTTTGTACAGTGTTCTGTTTTCCTCATGGATCCCTTGGCCACCATAACCCACCCAGAATACCTCCTCCTCCTGCTGGAGCAGGGGGAATGATCTCTCGAGGGCCATACCAGACTGTTCCTGGACATCGCTCATCACACCAGCTACCCAGACGACGTGCTCTGCGCGTTCTATGATGCCAGCCTGAACACCATATGCAGAGTGTCATCGTCCGAAGATGGCCTTCGGGAGAATTCCGCCGCCTTTGTGGAGTGGATACTGGCGAGAATTGAATCTCCGTTCACCATCTGTCCCAAGGATGATCTCACCAGTTCCACTCCAGACCCAGAGCCCAGCCCACCATCACCCCGCTGCGCGGAGCCTAAGCCGGAGCCCACCGCAGACGGAGACCCTATGCCTGCCGCAACCGACGAGCCATCGCCAACAGGAGCGACAGAGCTGAGCATCACCCTGGAACCAAAGCCTCACACTACGTCTGACCAGGTGCGAGAGCCAGCAACTGAGCCTGCGCCCGTGGACTATGTAAGGGAACGCGAGGGCTTGGAGAGAAGCCCCGCCCACTGCACCAATGCTGAGGGTGAGCATCCCCTGGACTCTGGGGACCTAATAGACTGGGAGGCAGATATACTGTATATGTGTACATGCCCATTCACCTCCCACCTTCCTCGGACTTACCAGTCTGCCCTGAACTGTCTGCCAGCCCTGTCGTTCCCCTGTCAGATGCGCTTCCGGTGCTGGGAGTCACAATTTGGTGTGTGTGGGCAGCGCACACCAGCCCTGAGAGCCCGGAGGCTCACAAATGCCCACCCACCCTCCAGCTCCTGCCTCCTCCTCTGCTGTTGCCAGGCAGCCCTTCTGCTCACCTTCAGCCCACCATCTGTGCGGTGGGATCACTGCGGGTCTGCCTGTCTCCATCGGCATCATGGCTGGAGGATCCCCTGTCTCCGCCTCCAGCCTCTGAGTCCTGGACTCCGCCTTGGCCAATCGACCCAGCGGCTCCACCATGGCTCTATCTTAGCTCCCTCCTCTCCGCCGTGGCCCGTCAGTACACTAGTTTTGCAGGGCTCCCTCGTCCCTCCAGCTCCGCCTTGATCTGTCGTCGACCATCTGTCGCCTCGGGACTCCACTCCTCCGGCTGCGCCTTGTCCCTCTGTCCCTCCGGCTCTGTCAGGCTCCTCCCTCCCTTCGGCTCCACCTCGGTCCTCTGTCGCTCCGGCTCCTCCACCCGAACCTCCTCCTGAGTTCCCCTGAGTCCCTCCCTTTGTTGTTCCTGTGGTGCGAGGACGCGCCTTCCGGAAGGGGGGTGAACTGTCACACCCCAGGACTGTTTGTGTGTGTGTTTTTCTCCCCATGTGCTCTGCGAGACCCAGTTTCTGTCTCTAGTTAATTATGTAATTTGGTTCAGGTGTGTCTTGTTAATTGTCCTCGTCATCCCATGTATTTTAGCCCAAGTCTGTGCAGTCTATGTTTGTCAGGTCTCAAAATGTCATGTCCGTGTGTCAAAGCCATTCCTAGTGTGGATCACCACTTGTTTTGGATTTATTAAAGACTGTTGGTTTGATCCACGTCTCCGCGTCGTTCCCTCCGACAGACCGTGACACCAATGCTAGTAATTATGCATGCTAATATGCAACTTGCTATTAGTGAGAATTAGTCCTTAAAATAAAGTGTTACCAAATTATTCTATTTTATATAATAGAATTCTATATAATATCTATTCTATTCAATTGAAAGATACAGCAGTGCCAAGCATTTTATCCTTGCAGGCAAAGGAGGTAAGTACATTTATTTTTAATCATATAGTGTGTTTTTATTAAATGTTAAATCAGCATTTCATGTTATTAAGACACTAAGCGTATCATTTATTGAGTGTTGCTAATAAAATCACACAATGTAATTTTTGTAAACCTACTTAAGCTGTGGTATCTTTTGTAATACAACAAGTAACAACAGTAATTTTAAACTATATACGAAAACTATGCAATTAAGCAAGAAAAGTCAATTACCACACTGAAACAGACTGTTGCAATCCTTGTGGTTGCATTGTTTCAATTTCATCTGACTCTGACTCAAACATACATGGCTCTGTCACAGCGCTTGCCATCTCGAGTATCAAAACACATGAAATGAGGCAAAGGAGGGTGTGGATGGATATCAGGTTAGTCAGTCACAGCAGTAAACATTTACTTCAATTTTTGCAAGAGGTAACGCTCCTTACAATTGATTGTTTTTTAGAGAGAGTGGAATTATTTGACAAATATTGGACCTTTTGATGCAAAAAATGCAGATATCCTTATAAACTAACCTTGAGAAACCGAATTAAAAAATCAGAAACTGCATTTCATAACCCCTTTAAAACTAACATACAGCAGGCATGTACAAAGGGACAGCTCACTAACATTAACCAAGAATTTCCATCTGCATATTTGTGTGATAGCCTTTCTTGCTTAAGACACTGAGAGCAATAGGTCTGGTGTTGAGCTGTGATCCTCTGCTGCAAATGTCAGCTACAGCGAGTGTGTAGAATGAGTGTCATGCTGGAGGTAGTCACGTAGGTCATGTTGGTCATGAATGATTTAACTTCACATATCAAAACATGAAGCAAAGAAGAGAGAATTTAAGGACAAAGAGACATTGCTTGCACCAACACAAGCAGCTTTAAAATATCAGGCAAGGCTAATGACCAGCAGACCTGTGGCTCAAGGTGAGGTACGTGGGGAATGATTTAGTACATGCCATTGAGAAGTCAACACTACAGCACCTAAACAAAGCACTATCGATTCCATCTAGTTTCTCTAATCCAGGCCACTGCCACAAAGTCTAATCCATATTGCATCTTATTCTGGCCAAGAACCACCCAGAATAAGAGACTGTCTGTCTGATATATAAAACAACAAACCACAGTTCATGTGGTTACGGTTTGAGGTTCTAATCTGTGAGAGGAGCAGAGTTGCCTGTCCTTGATATTAAATGAAGATACAAAATGCACTGCATTTTTCCTTGGTTATTTTGTTCAAGAGCATTATCTACTCAAGTCCACATGTCATACTAACAAGGAACTTGACCATAGTTGGCTTACAGTCTTTTAGCGAAATGCACCCCTGGAGGGTAGCACTGTTTAGATTTATGCAAATGGGCTTAAGTGGGCATCCTCGACTGAAGGAACCACCAGATACCCACTCTGTGTAGCGCGATCCACTTGAGCAGAGTAAAATGTTTTCAAGGCCTTTACAAGCTGCTTGCGCAGCTCTGGCAAGAATGTTACACCGCATTAGCATGAATCATTCATTAAGCAAAGAGTTTTCAGGTACCTCTGGATTGACCTAATGGAGTTTAAATTTCTTGACTGCTCCACCGTGAACCTTAGTGACTCTGCCTCAGATTTCATCTAAACAGCTGACTTTATACCATTTCTCCATCCAACAGGGAAGAGATTCAAAGAGCCCCTCACTTGACTATGATCAAACCATATTGTCGGAACAACAACAAGCAGTGGAGTAAAGTATTTGAGTAAATGTAATTAGTTACTGTACCTAAGTATCTTTTTTACTACTTTGTAGTTTCCCTGAGTATCAAAGATATTAGCAACTTTTAATTTCTACATGACTAAATTTTTCAGTAAGTGTATGTACTCTTTACTCCACTACATTTCTGATAAGTAATGCAATTACCCATTACATTTTGCAAGGCACCTAACTTTTTCTGCAGTAGTGTATTTCTGCTACAAAAGAATTGACATCACCATCTACAGGGCATTGAAGGTACTACATCTTGTGCATTTTGGCCTTGTCCACCCAAACTTGCTAATAAGGCTATTTTACATGATTGCAAGTGTGTTATCAGGTGAATTACAGGTTTTTCATATATGAGATTAGGACATGACTACAACTGAAACCAGCATGTCTATAGTGCAAGTAGACTTTGACTGTTTGATTTTACTTAATATTATTTAGACCTTTTTAAAGGATATTGGTTGACTTATGCCCTTATTGAGAACTTGAGCTCAACTGAGACTTCAGTGGTTTTAGACATTTAAGAGGCTGTTGTGTCGGCCTTGACTTATTTCAATTTTGAGGTGTTCAGGTTAATTTTGATTTTAGAAAATAAAAATGCTGATTGCTCTCCTCACAAATCAACTCTTTCTTGTTTTTCACTGCTATTTCTCTTAGGTGTTGAGGACTTGAGCCTATGATTAGTATGAGTACCATTCAAATGAGATACGCTTAGACTTTTACTCAAGTAGTAGGCCTATTGGAAATGGTGACTTGTAATGGAGTAATTTTCACTGTAAGCTATCTGAACTTTTACTCAAGTATGGTTTTCATGTACTCTTTAGACCTCTGCAAACGAGTATTGATTTCCTCATCTTCACAGTCAAACATGACTGGACACAGCGAACCCACTGTGTGCATGTTTTCACTAACAAACTAGGGGCAACACCACCTTAGGGGAAGATGAGATACGTAAGGCTTGAGCAGGCATTAGCTTATCATTGGAGACCTTGTGATCCATGTCTTGTTCTCGCTTCTCTAGCTAATGTGGCCCCTCAGGCACCACAGAGGTTGGAGATCGGGCCATTTCTTTTTAAAGAAAGCAATCTGGGAGCAAAGCATTTTTTTAGCTTCATGCGCTCTCAATACACATAGTTGCAAGCAACTCAGCTGAGTCAGGGTGAAACAAAGACAAGATAATCAGGACTCTGGAAACAACATTCTGACAAAATTGTCCTTCTCTCTTGTTATATATATTAATAAGGACACTCGCAAACAATGTAGAGCATCAAGCTTCATCTGCCAGTATAGGTTTCAGAGATTGTTGCTGCGGTCACACTTTATTTTAAGGTCCAGTTCTCGCTATTAAAAAAACATTAACTAAGTTAAGGTCCCTATACTAAAGTGTTAACGTCACTCCTATATTTTATATAGCTTCAGCTACTGAAGTGAATGACTTGAAAAGGAAACATTGCCTTTTACAATCAATAAATAAATATGTTGATGGAATAATGTCAGCTAAATCTAATAAAAACCTAGTTGGAATATTCTCTAAACTAAACCAGTAGCCTTCAGCACTTCCTTTAACATTTTATCTCAACTAAAGAAGCTAAAAGATAAAGAATCCTAAACAAAAGTAAGACCTCACAACAACTATGTAATAGTTACCATTACTTGGAGGAAGTTTTCTTCTGTTAAGTGATTAGCGATGGATGGAAAAACTATAATTTGTCATTTTGCCATAATCATATTCCATTATTCTGTCAATAAATATGCCTAATAATTTAATGAACCAGCTTTATATTCACCATAAGGTTTCACCTTAAGCATCCTGCACAGTAATTTAGGATCGATTTTAGTCAAAAGGATTACAAATGTAAGTTCAGACATTTTGGTTCTCTCTTCTTTCATTGAGTCATACCATTCATAGTGTCAACCTCAGATGACACATTCTCAAATAATTGAAGTACCGTCTGATGAAAATGTCAAAAGCTTTCTCAAAATAGCAATCTCCAATTTAATTAGCTGTCTTTGTGAAATTTCCATGAGTGCACAGGCCTTTATCAGTCCACCAGGAAACAAGTTATTCCACACAGTAAGTATGCAAGGTTGACGTCGAACCTTTCAAAGACATTCCGAAGAGGTTTTTTTTAAGAACCTTGAATGAAGTAAATAGACGAATCTCAGAAACTTGTTAAGAATATGTCATTCCAAATTCAAAAGAAAGAAAAAAATGTTTTTTAATCTTTTCAATTTAAAGTTAAAATTTTAACTTCTTATAAATTATATTAAGGACCATTAATATTGTCTGCTTTGTGATATTTTTCAGGGCTTTATAACTCACCGGGGCTCTGTGATAGGGAATACTCTAATTATTGTTTGATGAAAATTTGTGTTAAACAAAAATACAATCTTAAATTACAGAATATTAAGTGAAGAATATAAACTGCTTAAAAGTACACTTTTGTGTGTGTGTGTGTGTGTGTGTGTGTGTGTACAGGTATATATGGTTTATGAGGACACAAATGTGTATAATGACATGGGTACTACAACGTAAACATGGTTTATGAGGACACTTCCTGTGTCCCCGTAAAACAAAAGGCTTAAAAAACATACAAAACGGTGTTTCATGAAATTCAAAAATTGCCAGCAGTTTCCTGTGAGGGGTAAGTTTAGGTGTAGGGTTGGTGTAGGGCAATAGAAAATACAGTTTGTACAGTATAAAAACCATTACGCCTATGGAGAGTCCCCGTAAACCACAAATACAAGTATGTGTGTGTGTGTGTGTGTGTGTGTGTGTGTGTGTAACTGCATGTAAATTGCACATAGCCAAACAGATGTTTTTTCAAGCACTGGGTGAGTAGTCAACTCTATTATTTCATGCTGTCTTATAAAACCCCACAGTTAAAAGGTTGTGTTGATAGGTTTATAGAACATTTTCATATGTTTTCTGCTGAGTTCAGCAAGTGCCACACAACAAAATTAAAATATAATTTTTCTCAAACAAAATGACAGACAATTAGAACTGAAGCAATATGCTGATGTTGGCAGTATGCTTCTGTGCAAACTCAAGACAGATATTAGGGGCACTACAGGCTAAAGACTTTCACAAAAGAGTTGGAACCACTGTGATATGTGTCTGAATTATATTGACAGACATTATGATCAGCTGAGCATCAAGCTGTCTGAGTGCTTGACTAACATGACCTGCCTAAAGCTCCAAATCTAGTCTTTCCTTCATCTTCAAAACAAAAATTATATTTTCTCATCATTTCTGTCAATGTATTAAAAGTCAATGCAGTCAACGTCTTCAAGCTTAGAAAAATTTTCACCAGTTATTAATTTCCAGGATATTTGTAGTAGTTTTTTTTCTCACTATTTTTTTTTCTTCCTATTTGCCACCTAAACTATTGAATTGCATTACTTAACGTTCAGGATTCACACACTCTGTCAGTTTAAGTGTCTACCACATAAACAGACACTATTTTGATACATTTTAGTAACACTGACAGATTAGGAGGGAACTGAATGCAACAGCAGCTACAATAAATAAATAATCTTGATTAAATATTTGAACAAACTGAAAATCTAATCACAGTATCACAATACCAAGCATTGATAAATCAGTTGCTTACTATCTTAAAGGATTCGGTCACCAGGAATCGACCATAGAATAATGTTGGTGAACATTAGTGCTGGGATGATTGATAAATCAATGGGACACTGAAGATAATTGGCTGCTGTCCCGGTAGGTCTGTGCTCACAGAATGAGGGAAATCAGTGGGAGAGACGTGTCTGTACAGTGGCGTCAGTACAGCATTAGAAACAGCAGATTAAAGGCGTAACTGAATGGGACGGGGGGTGGGGGCGCAAACACCTCAAAGCAGGCACATGGAGAGGAGACGTGCTTTGCACACCAAGACATGCCAGATCCCTTGATACACACTAACAAGAGGAACGAGGTAAGATACAGAGACAATACACACATATACTTCAATCTTGACTCTATGAATAGTTTTAGAATGTTAATGGATAAGGCAGTGTTAATGTATTTGGTCTTGATCTGTCTATATTTAGATTGGACTAGATCTGCTATGCACACTGCTCCTGCTGAAGTATGGATACTTGCTGCCAATCGAAACACAGACACATTGCTGTGAACATGTAGGATGTGCTGCTGCTGCATGAATAGGCCATAGCAGATCTAGACAGGTGGAGCTGGGGGAGGTGGAGGGTTTCAGGGGACATTTAATTGTGCACTGTACACTCTCAGCTGTAAAAAAAAAAAGCCGTCACTGGGACGGTACCCTAAGGCAGTGGTTTCCAATGTGGTTGGAACATGGTTGGGAACCACTGTCCTAAGTTAAAACTAAAAGGTACATCTCTGTACCTTATTTACCCCCTAAATTGTATTTAATAGTACCTTAGAGGTACATATTAGTACATTTAAAGCAGTGGTATATTAAAAGTATATATTAGTATCTAAAGTGTACTTACTAATACCAGTTTTATACCTATTTGGAGAGCAGCTTACAACGAATCAGACCCTATCTGTGGAAGCAGCTTACAGTGAATCAATTTACAGTAAATGTTGAGCAAGCAATCTAACTGGCCACAAAATCATCAGAGGCCAGTCAGCTTGTGCCATGTGGCTAATAGTTAAACACCCTAAGTGGGGGGGGGTGGAATGAGACCAGCAACAAAAAACAAGAAATTACTGTAATTAGGATTGATTTCATGTTGACCCTAAAGAAGCCTGATTTGTAATTTTGGTTTGCAATATTTATCAAGTAAAATATTGTGAACTCTAATCTTAATAATTACAATGACTTGTTAAAATATGCATTATAAAAACAGCTTTATTATAAGTATATTTATATCCTGTTATATCCTATCTGCCTTTTTAAACAAATAATTTCAGATCTGTTACCGGTACATTTTTCTTCATGTTCTATTTTCATATGTCAGATGAATAAGGTTAACACTTGGTATTTAATTGTGATATGGTATAACAAGAATATATATGGCAAGAGCATTTTTCAATTCTTTTCCTCCCTATTATTTTCTTTTTTCTTTGTATTCCACTGTAACAGTATGAAGAAAAAAAAACAGAACATAAACAGCAGATTTGTGGTCTTCTCTCCTGATTTAATTTACAATATATCCCATAAATAATGCACTGGAATACACTAAGAATCTTGTTTCCTCTCCCCAAATCCTCATGTCTCCTTCCAGATTTTATTTTATTTTTTTCTGATCTATGTACATAGTAGTAAGGCCACCTAATATAAAGTGGGACCTGTAATTGTTATGTATGTCACATGATATAGATATATATTACTACAGTGATATTTAACGTCTGTAATATTGCTGTAGAAAAATTTAGGTTTTAGGGTTATTCATGGTCTCTTGAAAGTAATTTGCTAATGCTTTTACAATGTATCCAGTTTTTGACAATTCTTATTATTGTGTTCACAAAGTGAACCTTTGTCTGATTATTTACACTTTAATCAAAGTTACTCCCATAATCCATGCAAAGCGTCAAAGGGTGTAGTAAAAAGGTGGATAAACAACAAAAAATTTGCATCACTGTGAAATATGACATGAGGTAATTGCTAAATAGTTGCCAGCAATCGCTTTTATCACAGATATTTTAGTAGAATCCGGCAGTATGTCTCAATTTTAGCAAGCAGAGAAGATCCACCAAATAGAGCAATTAAATATTCAACAGTAAACAAAACAACCATTACCTTTTTCATAGCTATTAGAGACAATCTCTCTGATACTAGGGTCTAATATATTCCTCTACTCTCAGAGAGAGAGGGAAGGGCACAGAGGTAAAATTAATCAAACACAGAAGGTCAGGGACACACAATACTTGATTAAGGTCACACAAGCCATCACAAAGTCATTCGGCCCAATAAAGCCTCATTTTCTTGATCCCTCATGCCCAATCTCACCAACGCCTGTCCTCCACATTTAGGTACTGTTTCTTACAGAAACCCCCTCTAGAGTAACATAGGAGGAAAAAATGTTTAGCATCTCTAGCATTAAATGTATCAGTGAATTTCTAAATTTACAGGACGAGCTACAAATGGTGGGCACAGTTTACAAACCTGTCTGTGCAGATTACAAATCTAAGAGTACAGTTGTCAAATCTGAGAGTACAGACTTCTAAATCGAGGGCTCAAATTACAAATCTGTGGGCAAAATTAGGGAACTGTTTACAATTTCATGAGTACAGTTCATAAATGGAGCACCGGTTGCAAAACTGTAGGCACGAGATTATCAGAAAACATTCTTCTACTGTACATGACCCTTGGGGGACTTCATACTTTCTCATGCTGCAGTAAATAGAATTCACAATAGGGAATTATGTCAATTATCTCTGTAACTGCATGGAGTCGCCTACTTCTTATAGTGGGGCTCATTGTACTGTGCCCTACATGTACTGTGTTAAAATTAAGGAATTAAGACATTTTCCATGCTGTGTTTTAGGGCTAAAGAAAACATCTGTAAACCCAAGGGATAATGAAAGAAATAATTTCTGAATGAAAGAAATGATTTCTGAAATTACCTTATTTACGTAAGTGTATGTATTTACTTACAGTGTACTAGAGATTATAACGATACCAAGATTTTTTTTTGCAAAATTGTTATCTATCTATCTATCTATCTATCTATCTATCTATCTATCCTGTGAAAATTAACAACTTAATGAGTATTATCTTGTGTAGAATAATTCAAACCACAAGTGTTACAACTAGCCCTTTGTTTGGTTGTGCCCTGTTCTCCCATAATTATACAGTCACCAAATAGTTTTCCAGTTGATTACAGCATGGAAGCCTACAACATGGCAAAAGTCTTTTGAGGTTTGTTTCAGAATCAATATAAAAGCTGATCACTGGCAAATTGTTTCAGCTAAAGGAAACATACGAGTAAAAATAATTAGCATTGAAGAAAATGTAGGTGCCCTTATTGATCTTATTCATTTTCATTTGGGAAGGAGGGCAACAAATAGTTTATTAGAAAGTATGCACTTCTCAAGATTTATTTAATATATTCACACTCAACACTTCAATAGACAAAGGAGTGGAACAGTTTATCGAACCTTTAAACAATATGGGGAAAAAAGTTTTTACAAATGTGTTTTTGTTGAGTATCCTATTTGTTACAAGGCTTTTATAGCTCATATTGTGTGATATAGTGAGAGTTCAGTAAAGATTTCATGGCAGAAAGACATGTGAGCCACGAGCTGAAGGTGGACATTTGTACAATTATACTAAAAGGCTTTTAAGACTTTAATGTGTCATGTGTTGCTCTTATACAGCAATGACATTAAAAAGAGGCTTTTGCTTAAGTATTTTGATGTTTCAGATGTTTCTCTTGACAACACCCCGCAGCCCCCAAGTAATCTCAATAGTGTCTCTATTTAAGTTCTTAATGTCTCAAGTCATGCTCAGATTACCAAGATTGCCAAGATTACCAAACTCTCAGAGAAGTCAAAGTCATTATTGTTTGAGAAATATTATCTTAATTTTGTTGTGTGGCACTTGCTGAACCTATCAACACAACCTTTTAACTGTGGGATTTTATAAGACAGCATGAAATAATAGAGTTGACTACTCACCCAGTGCTTGCAAAAACATCTGTTTGGCTATGTGCAATTTACATTCAACGCTCATTCTTTCAACACAACCTTTATTTTATAGCTCTATATAGCATCTCTTTAGTTTCAGTTGTTAGTTGAGACAAAGTTGATTCCTCCAGAGAAATGAAAGAGCAACCTCTGAGCAAAAATGTCTCTCCACACACTTTTTAACATCCTGTAAGCTTCTACAGAATAGCGGCAACCACTCAATACAGTACACAAGCACATACGCCGAAACACTTGTAAACACAGACAGAAGTAAACCACACCATGGACACACACTCACCATCAGGACGGACAAACAGCCACAAGAATCAAACGTGTGTGTGTGACATCATGCCACTTGGCTGGACTTCCATGTCTGACTGAATACACAAACATTAATGTCCACTACACACAGAGAGAGAGAGAGAGAGAGAGAGAGAGAGTCCTATCTGCTCTGTTTGTGGTGCTCAAAATGGCCCGAAAAGCAGATACTCTAGAATGGTAAAAAAGCGAAAACTTATTTAAATGCTACTAAAAACTACAACTACAAAGTAAAGCATTTAAGTCAGTTATACCATGGTCAGTCTGAATTCTTGATTCTGACTGGCTGGCAGGTATGCATTTAAAAAAATTAATGCACTGGTTCCAAGTCAGATTAATCACTATTCAAAATGTACGTGCTGCTTTAATTGACACACACACATCACTTGCACACAGAGATCGGAGATTGCGGAGATTGCGCTGCACACACAGAGAAACATTCAGGAGCACAGAAACTTGTTGTTAACGCTGCCCGTGACTTTTGTTAATAAAATAGCTTCAATATTTCAATACAACGAGGAGGTAAAATCACAGTTTTTGAAGTAATTAAACTCATGGCTTCATTGTTTGAAGAGAAAGATGCACAGGAACAACATGTATTTATTTATTTATTTATTTAACATAGTAATTAACTTGAATTTTGTATTACTGTATGCTACAAATTGAGTTTCTCTAACTAAGAGTAGTTTGTCCGGTGAACATAATTTCATTAGAAACTCTCATAACTCAAAAAAAAAGACTGATGCAAACTGTTGTGTTAATTATTTCTTATTATTATTTTAGATTGCAGACTGATCATAAGCACGGTCACAATTGCAGATGGACATGTTCTATTCCTCCATTCCAGTGGACTTATTAGTGGAATCTTTCATCCATTTTTGAGATATTGAGAGCTGCACATAAGCACATTATATGAAATGTAACATTGTTTGATCCATGTTAAATAAAATTAAATGTAATTGTTAAATGAAATTATGTTAATAAAATTACATGTAAAATGTAAATCAAGTACAATGTTCTATAGGTGACATGTAAAACTGATTACCATGCTTTTTTCTTTTTTTCTTTTTTTTTTTTAAATGACAATATAGGTGACAATTATGCTTTGGACATGTTTTGGGTATGAGAATTATTCATATAGAAAAAACGTATATTAATTAATTAATTAATTACATCGTTTTGTTTTTTTTTATTCAGTTCTGAATGATGCACAAACCTGGTGTCTATTTATTTATTTGTTTATTTATTTCCTTCCTTTTAGGTCCATTGTTATTAAGGTTTTCCTGTGCAAAAACACATGCCCTTTTTTTTTTTTTTGGTGTGTCTTTATGAAATGCCTCAACACTACACACACAGCTCTAACATCTCATTTGTCATTGTGTCTCAGTGTGTCCTATTGCAATGTACACATCATGCCATATTTGACATCACTGATATTAATTGAATATGTCTTATCATTGACGTGACATTAAACCTGGCATGACACGTCTTGACATGGCATATTTGAATATGTGCAAGCAATGACAGGGAAGATTTTCAGGAACTTAAATATGGGTGTATTACTCACACAACAGCTACCAAATGGCTTTAAATATAGCATACCAGTCATATGTATCTTTTTTTGTAGCCCTGTATTTGTATGGAAAAGAGCAGTATGAATACTAAATTTCTTCTTTTGTGTTTCAGAGAATATGCCAAAACAGCTTTGTGTTTGCATGAAGGTGCATAAATGATGACATATTTTGTGGGTAAACTATTTGAACTAGTGAACTGTAAAAAGTGATACAGTATTTGTGATATTTTAATTGCAGCTTTTTTCTTCTTTTTTATTTTTAAAACAAGACTTCTCAAATACCACAACTATATGAGGAAGTGTTCAAGAACAACAAGTTAAGAAATCTCCTCTTCAAGTGTGTGCACATTATAAACTTTTTGATTTTGATAGAAACATTTCCTCTGCAGACTGACTTTCACGTCTGTCTCGTACAGTTATGGATTACCTCGCCTCTGCGAGCATTGTGGGAAATGTCAGTCACATAAACCTCATAAAGCAATCTATCATCATGTAAGTCACCTCTCTCTGTGTATGTTTTGCTCTATGTGAAAACGTGTGCAAGAAACTTTATTTAACAGTTTACCACTTGCTTATCTCAGCAAGCTCCATTTATAACCAATAAAACACACACACACACACACACACACACACACACACACACTCAAACAGACATAAAATATGAGCATGTTAAACATTTCATATATGGTGTTCATTACTCATCATAAAATTCATAAAATATTGCTTCCTAAAAGGAAATAAATCCAAAACAATATCCATAAAATATATGTATATTTTCCATACACATGAAGCTTATAATTTTTAGAAGTAAACATAAAATCTGCATTAGAGAAAAAAAAAAAAAACAGAAAAAACTAAAAAATTAAAAATCAAATACAAATATTTATTGGGAAATATCAAATGTAATCTTAATGAAATCTGCTGTGATATGAAATGAAACTGCAACATAAATGTCAGCTACACATTGAATAAACCTGATAAAACAGCAAGGTAAACCATGCAGCTTTAGAAACATCTATTCCTGTCTTCTGGACACACACACACATACGCGTGCACACACAAACTGTGTCAAATTAGGTGTAAAAGCTCAGTTCTGGTCCCTTTAAAGCAGGTGTACCTTGAATACAGGCATCTGGCCGCTGTGAACGAGGCTCTTTCACATGTGCTGATCCTGAATCATGTCCAGTAGACGTCTCCTTCTGTACTTCTGCCTAGAAATGTACTGTAAGTTCCCTTTTGCGTCTGTTTTGTTCTATTTCAGTCTACCTGTTCTTTCGCTCTTTCTGTGTGGATTTGTCTCACTCTGTCCACGGTTTCATTGCAAGTTCCACAACATTTGCTGCAGACTCTGAGTGTGTGTGTGTGTGTGTGTGTGTTAGCAGCTGCTCTGAGGCGCGATTGTGCTGCTGAACAAAATTACTGGAGAGAGAGAGCGAGAGAGAGAGAAAGAAAAGAGAGGAGGACTGCCCATGTCCTGTCTCTCTCTTTCGTTCTCTTTCGTTCTCTCTCGTTCTCTCTCTCCAGAGACAGGCCACTGTCCCGCTCTGCTTGCTGTTATTTTTAGAATCGGCCAAGCCGTGAATCAAAGGCTCGCAAAAGAAACAGGCACATGTCATACATACGCCAGCAGATCAGGGGATCTCTATCTCACACACATGAACACTCACAATCCCTGCTCAGCCATTTGTGCAAATTTCATCAGCCCTGGTGTAGAGAAACTGCAAGATGCTTGATTTTTGTGAGGAGGGTTGTACATTGTGTTCTCATAATGCATTACAGTGAAACCTCGATTTATCTGCTATAATTTAGTTTCAGCAATAATGGCCAAAGATAAAGCCACCTGATCTATAGATACATGATAGATCCTACAAAGGCACTTAGTCAAGGTCACGTGAAACCTTCAGTCCTTCAGCTCTCCAACAATCGGTTAAATCAGAGATGCTACATTCATCACATACACAGAGTTAAAACCATCCTGAAATAGCAATTGCAATTCCAATGGATGATGCACAACGTCTGTTTTAAATAAACTGAGTTCATATTGTCTAAATTGCAGTGAATGAATTAAATCACATTAGCCTGTATGATATATATACTCATTAAATCACAGTTGCACATCAGTGTCATTAAAGTCTCATAGACCCTTTACTAAAATCGGTTCATCCAAAAACAATAAATGAGATCTGTCTCAGAATCCATTTAATTACCATAAAACATATCTGCCATGCAGGACTGACATAACATTAAAGTAATGAATAGTCTAGTTAAAGACTGCCCTCTCTTTAAAGACAACCAAACAAGATCCATCAAAAGCTGAATATTCCTGTTCAAAGCTTGACATGAGAATTGATGAAGTGAAATTAAATATGCTAAAAAATTGAGTCGATGTGCAGTATATGTGGCCATTTGTAAAGACTGAGAGCTAAGTCATATTTATAAGGCAGACATCAAGATACATCTTAAAGACATAGTTCACCCAAAAATGAAAATTCTGTTATCATTTACCCATACGTTCAATAATCTTCAAAACACATGAAATAATACCAATATTAAATATATTTTAAAGAAACCTGAGAGATTTCAGGGCTCGCAAAATCGCTAGCCCGACGTCCCGGGGCTATTGTGTTTTCCAGTCGGGCTACCAAAATGTATCACTGCCCTGCCCGACGGGCTATCTTGAATAGTGATATAAAAATCCCTTCCTTGATTCGCGTTGTTCACTCGCTTGTAGGTGTGAAATGGATCATAGTTTATCATTTACACGTGTTTCTAAGTCTTACCAATTTAAACATTCAGGTGTTTTAAACCATTCATGCGCATGAAGAATTCAGTTTGTGCTCGCACAGAACACAGAACACAGAATTGATTCCTCTTTCGCTTGAACGGACACATACATGCAAAATTATCTCAAAATAACTATCTCGGCAAGTATTTTCATGCCTTAAATGAACGTAAATAGTGGAGAAAGAAATTGCACGTGCATTATTATATTGGATCCGTGCATTCGGTCTTATAGGGGCAGCAGCCTATAAATACCTGCTGTTTAAGCGCCACCTGTTGTCAGAGTGTCACGAATTCGGTCCATGGACTTCCGTTTATTCACCACCAGAGGTCACCCTTTCCATTACATTGACTCTCTATTATTTATTTATTTGATTTAGTATTTGTTTTAAAATTTCAAGTTAGTATATTGTTTTGACATTTTCAATTTCACAAAGTAATGTGCAGCCTTTTGGTCTGAGAAATAACAAAAGGACACCTTTTAAAATCTGTCTTAAATCTTTTTTTTTTTTTTTTTAGAAATTGTGAGAAAATTGTATTGTGAAATCAGTATCGTGAATTATATCACATCGTGAGTTGAGTGAATTCTTACATCCCTATATGCTACTAGTTTTTGCTGTGGTATCGAAGTAGTAAATTGTTATTTAAATAATAAGTGTTACTTAAATAATAAATAACCACTTTTTTTTTTGCTCATCTGAAAAATGATCCGATCTGTGACTCAAAATGTGATATGATAATGTAATATAATCCGAACCATGAGATTTGTGATCCGTTGCACCCCTACTCTCTTGACTTGTTATTTGAAGAAAAAATACAATATCTTTTATGCGGGCTAGTTAAATTAATTTTTGGGCTACCAAAATCTGAAGAATGCCTGCCCAAAGGGCTACCAGAGATTTTGAACTTTTGCAAGCCCTGGATTTCTCTCCATCCATTGAAAGTCCATTCCAAAAGTAAATGTAATCTATATAAATCAAGCAGCTTAATCCAAGTCTTCTGAAGAGACAATCGCATGATGATGAACAGATTTAATTTAGGTTTTCATTTACATATAACATTGATTAACACACTATCCCTAAGTATCCCTTTAATGACAGAAACACAGATTTACAGCACAGCCATCTGTCTCTGTACACCTTCTATTCGCTCATTACGCTCTCCTAAAGAACAAAATGAGAAACGGTCAGCAAAACTGTGTATGTGTGTGTTTTAACTAAGTGTGTCTGAACCTTTTGCAGGAATTCACACAAAGACTACCTGGACACTGTTTTAAACTAAGTGAGCTGCCAGCCTCATCTCACTAGTATTTGTAGGTAGTTGCATGTGATTTTGGCACTAGAGCTGTGAATCAATTAAAAATAATAATTAATTGCACAGGTTTCTGTGATTAATCACACCTAACATTAAAAAATTTGTGATAACATTTTAGATTAGGGAACACATATTCACTATTAACTAGGAGCTTTCCCTCAATAAACTCCAAAATTGCTGCTTATTAATAGTTAGTAAGGTAGTTGTTAAATTTAGGTATTGGGTTTAAGGATTAAGGGATCTAAAACATGGTCATGCAGTACGTATAAATATGTGCTTTATAAGTACTAATAGCACAATAACAGTCAATATGCTAGTAATATGCATGCTAATAAGAAACTAGTTAATAGTGGGAATTGGTCGCTAAACTAACGAGTTACCAAATTGGTAATCATGTACATACCAAAACCAAAATATCTTTCTTGATGAAAGTACTGATACCAATACCAAAATTCATGTAACAACTTTAAATAAATCAAATAAATGTATATCACATGTAACATAAACCCATTATGTCCTTTGCTATTGTTTTAACAAGTTAAAAAAAAATAATTCTCTCCCGTATTTAATATTAAACCCTGAAATTAATGCACCATAAGGTTGAGCACCATTCAGAAATTAAATGAGAATGCCTAATTAAAATATGTAATCATCAAACTTGTGTTCTTCATTCATTGTCAATGTAATTTTAAAAATGGTTTAATTAGCTCATATGTAAAGAGTTAGATAATGCTTTGTTAACAAATATATATATATATATATATATATATATATATATATACATAAGGAGATCATTTGACAGTCATGTATTTCTGCTCATAAGTTACTTTTACCCATCTTACACACACTCAGCGACTATCTTTACCTCACAATAGCGTGCGTATGGACACACACGCATACACCTACTCTCTATTGTGTGTGTGTGTGTGTGTGTGTCCATACCCACACATGCTATTGTGAGGTAAAGATATTCCCTGAGTGTCCAGCATGATGCAAGAACCCTTGAGCGGTCAGGGGTTATTTTTAGCCTCTTCCAGGAGTGTCACAGAACAACGACTGCAATAAACAATGTTTCTATAATCCCTGGACATAAAACTCCTCATGTCAAACTTGGGACATCACACATAGAAAGGACTACAGCATGCTTATGAATTACTCATGAGCTCATTCTGAAAAACATTCAACAAGAGACGTGTGCTTTATTAACAGTGTTGGGCAAGTTACTTCCAAAATGTAATACATTATATATTACTAGTTACTGTCTTTTGAAAGTAATTAGTTACATTACAATATTACTGTCTCTGAATTGTAATGCGTTACACTACTTTTCACTTACATTTGAGTTACAAATGACTTGACAGACCCCTCTGTAAAAATATAATATTTCTATTCATTCATCCTACAAAGGATTTCACATTTGGTATGGCCACACATCATGCAACTTTAAATAAGTTGGCCGGTTATGTGACACATGCATTTGTGCCAGGAATGGATGCACTACCTTTGACGTCAGTGACAAAAAGTATGGGTTTTATCCTCGC
>NW_015542412.1:287100-287301 GCF_001515605.1 Sinocyclocheilus anshuiensis | reverse complement strand
TCTCTGAATTGTAATGCGTTACACTACTTTTGAGTTACTTTCACCAAAATATCCACAGAAGTATTATAAAATGCCAAAATGTAGTTTATTGCTGCTCATTATACATCCAGTGGAGGGTAATGTGGTGGGTCTATATTAGGGATGCACCGATACCGATACTGGTATCGGTATCGGGCCCGATACTGAGCTCCTGTACTCGTA
>NW_015542412.1:280451-286918 GCF_001515605.1 Sinocyclocheilus anshuiensis | reverse complement strand
CGCGCCACACAAATAGCCTATGAACCAAACTCAGCAGCATATCTCTCAGTCTTTTCCTTTCGTTTTGTTAATCTGTTAATTAGGCTATTTAAGTCAAATATTTAGCATATTCATTCATTTTATATATAGACTATGATTTAATAAAAACAGATTTTGTTATGTTTAATTCAACTTAATTTTTGTTGCTTGTCTGCGCTTATCCGCCATATTTTTTTCTCTTCTCCGACCCCACAGCTCTCTCCTATAGCTTAATGTTAGTGGCACCAGTCCAGGTGTTTCCAGGTTTTACTTGTGCTATTTCTCCATATTGAGAGTTTGGTGTTGCACATATTGCACCTGACTATGCATTCTTATCCTTTTCTCCAATGAACTGAAAATAACAGGAGTGTGTCCATCTCACAAATGTAGAATCCTTCTCTGCAGTCATCGCAACCATCTTAATTACAGCAACAGAACGAACGAACCATTTTACTCGTGGAATTTTTTCTCTGGTGCTGTTTTGCGGTGTTGGTAAATTCACCACTTAATTTTGAGTTAAAATATGTTGTTGTAACTTGCGTTACTGAGATTGTAACGAGTAATAATATTACCCAAATTTTATTAGTAATGCGTTATATTACTGCGTTACAGCAAAAAGTAATATACTACTATAATATTATTACTTTTGTAATGCGTTACTCCCAACACTGTTTATTAAACACTGAAACACACATTAAACATTAACTGTTCCAAAAGTATAGCCACAGACACATGATATTTCACTCAAAAAATAAAGAAAGAAAAAAATAAAGAAAGAAAGAAAGAAAGAAAGAAAGAAAGAAAGAAAGAAAGAAAGAAAGAAAAAGAAAGAAAGGAAAATTATGTCATCATTTACTCACCCTCAAGTTGTTCCAAACCTGTAAGAATGTCTTTCTTTTGTGTTCTGCAGAATAAAGAAACTCATACAGAATTGGAACAACCAGAGGGTAAGTAAATGATGACAGAATTTTCATTTTTGGGTGAACTATCACTTTAAGTCTTAACTGAAAACTTTTTATGCTTTTTGGCCATTCACTTACACGAAAATGGCATTTTGGGGGCCTGAAAATGCAGACATCTGAAAATGGATTTCAAAGTGCAAGTTTTTGAAAATTATACTGTTATCATCTCTGTGTATACTACAAAAACACAAATTTGTAAAAAAAAAAAACAGTGACACCATCTGCACATGTATTATGTGTTCAGAACATCATTGTCTGTCATGTGATAAACAGAGGCCTTGTCTCGGCAGAGGCAGCCAAAATACAAACTTCACCATTTAAAAAAGGTTAACAGCCAATTCAGTGATACTGTAAGGAATTTTCTCAAGAAAACCATTACTGATGTATAAAGTAACTGGCATTATTGTGTACAATTGGGCAAGTACAGGTGCAACATTTCATTCACCAGCTCCAATGGTAATCTGAAACATGCCCTACATTTTTTTCTATTTGATTAATTGCCTGCTAAAGTTACAAAATTGAAAGAGGATTATTTTGTTGTGTTAGGATGAAACCAATTGTTCTCATTACATGTCAGTAAACTTTGGTTTTAAAATGACAGTTTTATGAAAGACATTTACAATTATTTAGTTCAAATAAGCAAGTATGTCAACCTTGAGTTCTTGCAAACATTCTGAACAATCACACAGAACAGAAAGCGACAGTTTAATTGTCCAGTTAGGTAAATGCATAACTGAAGTTGACTCAAAAATAACATCATGGTGCATATCAGTTAATATGCAGTTCATGTGCATATATGTCAGCAAGCTTAAAGCAGCAACATTTTAAGAATAAAGTCAACATTATGAAAATATATCTAAAAAGTGAACTCAAAGAGGACAGTGTTACCAAATGCTTAACATTAAAACTTCTTAGCATGACTTGATCTTCTAAAATGTCAAATGAGAACAAAATTTCTCTCACATTCCTCTTGACATTTCACTACCTACTGTGAGATGTTCGATTAAAAAATCTATTTCAGTAACTTAATTAAACTGAAGAAAACTTTTCCACACAATCATGAACAACAAAATAAGAACAAGTCTGTTTAACTAGAATAAGTCAATTTAGTAGCTAACAGTACTGTATATTAGCATGCTAAATTTAATTTCATATATTATTATGTTATAGCACAGCCATTGCTTGGACTGAAAAAACACACTGTTATCATCATGCAACTGCCCTCTGTCTGTCTGAGTTTTTATCTTATTAACTGATGCATGTCTGAAACAGAAATGAAATAATTCTAATAACGAATTACTTTTTAGACTATTAGAATGGTTACAGTTGCAAAAATGCAACATTTACTACTGAATTACAAATGTATGCATACAGTGACAGTTTTATGCAATTAAAGTGCAACATCTCATTCTTAATGTTTTTGTCTTCAAACGCCAGGGAATTAAAGTAAATAAATCAAACAGTAACTGAGCCTGTGTTCACTGAGAGCAGACAGAACACACTGAGTTTGTAGGTAGACCACAGGCAGCATTAGCATCATTACACCGCACAATGAAATGAAACATGTATGGAAGGAAATGACAGTTAGATGACATTTCCCATGAGTCTCCACATGGCCGTTAATCCAGCTGCCCTTGTGTTTGTGTCAGTCTTTGACCAATGAATGTTCAAGGACATTTGAAAATTGACATGATCTTTGACATTTAAGATTATATTAATTTCAGGAAATAATAGGGTAGGGTTTTCCTGGACCATGGGAACCTAGAATGCACTGCTGCATTTCCTGGAAAATAAGTCGCACCTGAATATAAATTGCGGCGTCAAAGTCAAAACTGCATTGTTGAGAGAGGAAAAAAATATATGTTGTATTTTAGTATTACATAAAGAAATCATTATAAAGAAAGAAAAAAAAGAAATATTTATAAACTCCCTCACACCACAAAAAAAAAAAATAATTAATTAAAAAATCCTTTAAATTTAATGGTACTCAGAACAGGAATGAAAAACAAAAGTATAAAACAAACAAATTACGGTACCATTTATTAAAAACAATATTTATCCTAAACACCAAGCCTAAACAAATTTATTTAAGATTGAACTGAATCTGTCGCTGTGTGGGAAATGTGCTATACAGATAAACTTGGGTTTAAGTACCTCTCTCATTCGACAAATCCAGATGTGTGCACTTTACACATGTTTTGTGTGCTTGATGTTAATTGCAATATATATGTAGCTTTGGAATATAAATATGTTTCAGATGCTAAATAACAGGTGACTTACAGTATATTCTGGAAAATATCTGTCATGACCGGTGTAGGCAGGAAGCTGTCATATTTAGAAGTTCTCAGAAGCTCTATAATTAGTGTCCCAAATGGCATTCTAAATTTGCTCACAAAAGTTCACAACAGCACCACTGACCACCAACACTGAGGCATCAGCTGTCTTCACTTCACTATTCTCCCTACACAAATGACTTGACAGACCCCTCTGTAAAAATATAATATTTCTATTCAATCATCCTACAAAGGATTTCACATTTGGTATGGCCACACATCATGCAACTTTAAATAAGTTGGCCGGTTATGTGACACATGCATTTGTGCCAGGAATGGATGCACTACCTTTGACGTCAGTGACAAAAAGTATGGGTTTTATCCTCCCTTTTAAAAGCTGATTGGTCTTTTTTATTCACTATAGCAATGCATGTGTCATGGATCTCTGTTCTAGAACACACACAAGAACAAAGATAAATGCAGAAGATAGTCCACAGGCAAATAATCCACATAAAGAGAACAGCAACAACACATCCAAATTAGACGAGACCAGACAACAATGAACAGAAACAGACAAACATATAAATAACGCTAATTAATGACACACACCTGAACTAAATAATTAAATCAAATCAACAACCATGACAACAAACTCTATAGAGGACAAGACCAAACCAAAACAAAGTCCAGACTGAATGATATCATGACAGCATGATTATGGCTGGCTTAATTTTATTATTTACTTTTGCTATTGTTTTTCCCCTGCTGTCTAAAAAACCTGTAACTCATTTTGGGTCACTTTGAGAAGTGCAGCCATATCCAAGACACACACACAGACATTTACACTGATTTACGCCTCGTTTCACAGCTGCAGTGAGTCCTTCTTGAAAACCCCGTCTGGAAACCCACAGACAGACAGAAGGATGGAACAGAGAGGTGGAGAGAGCCATAAAGCAAAAGAGGGGAAGAGAAAATGATTGAAAAGGAGTCAAAGCTGATTCAAAGGCTGATAAAAGCATCTGTGATCAACACGCACCTTCTCTTTCATGTCAATGGAGAGCAGAGGAATAAATGATAGCAGGTGCGAGATCTGACTCAAAGCCTATTGGACTAATTCTGTGTTCCAATCAATGTGGGATATTTCTACTAAATATCACAGACTTCCAACCATATCAGCATTCTGTTGACCGAAGACTCAGAACACATAAAAAATGGCCATACTAGCATTTGTTTTGCAGGTGTACGAATATCAACCGGAAGGAACATTTACCCTTTTATACACTTGTCTCTGCAAACATTTGCCAAACAGATTTAGTGTCAAAACATTCACTCACTGATGCATTTGTTTCCTCAAAAGTGATTGTTTATCATTAACAGAGTGCCACCATGTTCATGTGACATCATACATCTCCAAAAAGAACCAGTAGTTTAATCCAAGTCTGAAGCAACATGATCACTTTGTGTGATGAACAAAGCAACATTAAAGCTTTTCTAGTTGATGCTGTAGAAGTTGATTTTGAAATATACTGTACCTACAATCAACGTATCAAAAGAGAATGAGTGATAATAGGAGACAATTGGATGAGCAACACGATCCAGAAAGAGATTATTACCCAGTGTGTTCATGCTGTTCAGAGTGAAAATTGTGCCACAGACTGTGATGTCTATGGACTGACAGCTAATAGTACAACAGATGTCAGCACTTCAGAACAATTTCCTTGCAGCCTTCAGTATGCTGACAGTAATCTTGAGTCACCCGTACTCATGCAGTCATTGAGTGTGTGACCCAGAAAATGGAGAGACTAAAGGCCTTAAAGGAATAGCTCATCCACAAATGAAAATTTACTGACAATTCACTCACCCTCAAGCAATTCAATACATAGATGAGTTTATTTCTTTATCTGAACAGATTTGGAGAAATGTAGCATTGCATACCCTGCTCACCAATGGATCCTCTGCAGTGAATGGGTGCCATCAAATAAAAGACCAAACCGCTGATAAAAACATCACAATAATCCACAAGTAATCCAAAGCAATATTACTGATAAGGACTCATATTTTAGCCACGCAAAAGCAATGGTTTGAAGTTAAAAATGTCTTGATGGATTTGTTTATAACAAACATCAAGTGTAGCATGTAGCGTTAGTTCTGGCAGGTCACGTGAGTCACGGGTGCATCAGCTGATTCTCAGCTGCTCCGTGTCTACCTATAGGGATGCGACACCTATCACAGCACCCATATATAAGATCCTTCAGTATTATCAGCAGCTTTTGCATTGCTCAATAGCCAGTGTTGGGGAGTAACTAGTTACATGTAACGGCATTACGAAATTTCATTACAAAATAAATGTAACTGTAATCAGTTATAGTTACTAAGAAAAAATGTGTAATTAAATAACAGTTACTTATGAAAATGTTAACGATTACAAAGGGGGTTACATTTAAATATTTACACACATCTACATACAGATTTAATTGATTTCTTTCCCAAATTGCTCTGACTACTCTAAAATATGAGACATACGGCCCTATGATTTCAGCGATGCGGAAAACACAGACTGGTTGGAATTCCTATAACGCGGAATGTCACGGAATATGCAACATTTGGATGAATAAATCAAAAGTAGGTCAGTACAATTGAATCAAAATGCGATATGGACTAGGGTCTGTAAATATAGTTTTGTCTTTGTTTACTTAGTTAAGCAGCAGCAGCCCATTGCTCATCAATCATCACTCAAAATACTGTATACTAAAGGACACCATTATCTGCTGTAAAATTACAGTAGTAATTTAGCAGACAAATAATCATATCGTTTATAATAGGTTTAGGGGGAGCTAGGGCAGACAACAACACAACCCTTACGGAAATTAACAATGATTTTACCTAACCATGGTAACCACAAATTATTAACCATGGTTTTGGCTACACTAACCATAGTTTAACCATGGAATTTGTAGTAAAAATAAAGACAAATGGTAATCCATTTGCCAAAAAAATTAACTATTGTACTTTAAAAAAAAATCCAAAGCATTGTTAGATGCAGTGTTTCCTGTAGTTATTTCAAAAACAGTATCAGTAAACTATTTCTTATGATTTTAAATCTGCATTGAACTTCAGATCAATCTCAAAATAAAAGGCGGTACTAAAGTCTGATTTTGTGGTGGATGTGTTCAAATTTGATCATCTTAATTCAAGTGATGAAGGATTTTGAAAG
>NW_015542412.1:270197-280330 GCF_001515605.1 Sinocyclocheilus anshuiensis | reverse complement strand
GTATTTGAGTTGATGTATATGCTTTTATTTATTATTATTTTTTAATTAACTATTTTTTCCAAACCATTGTTAGATGCCGTGTTTCCTGTAGTTATGCAAAGATTTGGTTTCAAAAACAGTATCAGTAAACTATTTCTTATGATTTTAAATCTGCATTGAACTTCAGATCAATCTCAAAGTAAAAGGCGGTACTAAAGTCTGATTTTGTGGTGGATGTGTTCAAATTTTATCATCTTAATTCAAGTGATGAAGGATTTTGAAAGTTTGACAGTATCAGTGTTGAGCACTACTGTAAGGTTAACCCTGCATGGTGTAAATGTTTGAAAATGATTAACAGTTGAAAACATTCATTAGAAATTTAGAGTACAAAAAGTAATCAAAAGTAATTTTAATCAAGTAATTGAAAAAGTTACACTACTATTACATTTTAAATAGGGTAACTTGTAATCTGTAACCTATTACATTTCCAAAGTAACCTTCCCAACACTGTCAATAGCTAATTAAATGGCGAATTCGACAGGCAAACCCTATCATCTCACTAGAAATTGTGCAATCGGGAATTTGTTCCCCCTATGGACTTCACCTCAGATTCATATAAGTTTGTAAACATGCGAAATCACCGCATTGATCATAAACTGCCTAATTGTAAGTGACTGAGTTAGCATTGTTTAGCTTTGCTGCATTACTGACACGGACTCCATGAGTTATACTAATGTGACTGACTCACGAACAAGTTTAGATGGGATCTGCACTCCTCGCATGAAGAAGTATATCAAGAGATCAAGCATCCACATCACAGTTGGCTTTGTTTCATTCTCCATTCATCTCTGAATGTCTTCACAAGCTAAGATACGTTCCTTTTTAATACTCTCAGGTTATTGGCAACATGCTTGTTGCTAAGGCTATCCACACTGCTTAGTCGTTTTCATTAAAATGCTGGTGCTAGGCTAACGCGATCATATTGGCAATATATATGTCGTAAGAGTTGTTGTTCAGTTGAAGTCAGCTCAGTGTGATGCTGTTCGAGTATCTGACAAGCTTGTTCGATTTAGTTGTATTGGAAACATGCTTGTTCTTAAAGCTATATAGTGTATTAGGAACATGCTAGTCTTAAGCTGTAGTTGTATTAGGAACATGCTTGTTCTTAAAGTCCCCATGAAATCAAAATTGAAGTTTTTTGGTTTTTAGTATGAATATGTTAATGCCTTAATGTAGCTAGTGTGCTCCAAAACAATGACAAAATTTACAAGATATAAGCATTCAAAACTTGCAATCTCTCACTTCCACCAATATGGATCAGCGATTTTGATTACATAACCCTGCACTACAGCTTCTCATCAAACTTTCTGTCCAATCAAATGCTCTCTAGAGTTTGAAGCGTCCCGCCCCCTATAAATAGATGCTGAAGCCGCGGCTGAAATCGATCACTTGTTCACAGAATTTGTATTTTCTGTACGGTGAATGGGGATATATATAGGGGATAGGGAACGATTCAAACAGTTCTAAATATGCTTTACATTGGGGCGAAAGCAGTTTGGTTTCACGCTATGTCACTGTCCACAAATAGTAATCCACACCACTCCAGTCCATCAATTAACATCTTGTGAAGGGACAAGCTGCATTTTGTCAGGACCACTATCGTCAAAGATGATTGACAGTTAGCATACAGTTTGGATTGGTGGTATGGTTCTGTTCTGGGCAAGAACTCCCTGCACAGAGAGCAGGGAGAGCAACAATAACCCCCCAGGGTACAGAACAGAACCAACATAAATGTATTGTGGATATAATTTATGTTCAATAATTTAATGTAAACATTTTAGAAATTAGTCTGATTCAAAGGGGACTCAGAAGGCTGAATCCTGACTGGACGAGAGGAGTTGGGGATGGAGGAGGGTAATTAACTATTGAGCAATGCGAAAGCTGCTGATAATACTGAAGGATCTTATATATGTGTGCTGTGATCGGTGTCGCATTCCTATAGGTAGACATGGATTAGCTGAGAGTCAGCTGACCTGCCAGAACTCACGTGACCTGCCAGAACTAACGCTACGCTTGATTTCTGTCAGGACCATTATCGTCAAAGATGATATTGACAAACCATATGCCAATATCCCCCAACACAAAATGGCAGCGATAATCTCAATACCTTAAGCAACAAGCATGTTGCCCTTACCCAATGACCCAATGAGTACAGTATGTTGCCGAAACCCGCATACTTAACCAGATGACCTAACAGGTATGTAGCCAATACCTGAGAAGCTTACACGACAACAACAGCGTTCTCAATAACAACCAGATAGCTTTTAGAACAAGCATGTTCCCAACAGAACCAGAAGCCCTAAGAACAAGCATGTTCCCGATGTTCTTATGCCAGCTAAGCAGAGTTTGGAAAACCTTCCCATGCCACTGCATTTACATGATCAACAAATGTAAAATGCGGTAAGAACAAAGCATTGATGGGGCACACGGCCAAAGCTCTACCACATCGGTGTCAGGCCCATATTGTTGAGTCATAAGTAAATCCAGAGAAAAAGCAAGCATGTACTGTACCTGCTGAGGTGGGCAGAAAGTCTGTCTTGCGTGGAGCTGTAGCTGTTTTTTGATGTTCTCGCTCAAACACTGACACACTCTTGATTTTTGCTCCAGGGAATTTGCTTCCAGACTCAGAAGACAATCACATTTCTGCTGAGACATAGACAGAGAGAGACATAGATGAATATTGTAGCATGCAAGTGTTTATGGGGTTCGGTCAAGTGAATTAAAAAAAACATAACTTGGCTTGTTTTGTTTATAGTGCAGAGAAGCTAAGAGAAGCCAGGCTTTTTTTCTAAGAGAAAGAGAAAAGCTCTTATTTGTTTGTGTGTCTTATTAACATTTCAAGTACTGCCTGAAGTGATTAGAGATATGGGTATGGTCCATTTTGTTAATGAAAGCCATCTTAAGACCCCAACTGTGCACTTTACTGATTTATACACTTGTCACAGAAGGATGCTGTCATAACAATGCTAATTGACACAAGATCATTACTTTCATTACTTTCAAATTACTTACTACTTACATTTTCAATAAAATATAGTTCATTTCTAGTATATTTCTACATGCATATGTGTGTGTGTGTGTGTGTGTGTGTGTGTGTGTGTGTGTGTGTATATATATATATATATATATATATATATATATACATATAGTTCACATAATTCTGGCCTTTTCTCTTAGAACTGCAATATGTTAGCTCAGAATTATACTGGAAAAAGTTACAATTCTCAGGTGAAAAATCTCAATTCTAAGATAAAAAGCCAAAGTCAATTTTAATCAATCAATCAATTGTATTTTTTATTTATTTATTTATTTTTTGGTACCACAGTGTACCAGGTGTAAACACGTCTTAAAGACCATGTTTTCACAGGTCATGGATGAAGTTTAGCATGGGTGATAGCATTTATGCCTCATTGTCAGACAGAAAAGAAACAAATCCTATAGGAGGAAGCTGCTGTTACTGTGTGAAGAATGATGAAACGCAGTGGCTTCTCAGCCCAGCACCAAAATCAATATGTCATTCTGCTCGATCCATCATTTCAACTTAATAAAGCGGCCTGAGACCATCAGTTTCAGCCTGAGACCAAAGCTGCATATAGCCGGTGATGATGATGTCATTCCTGAGAGGCATTAAAAAATGTTATTGAAAAGTTTCCCCAAATATAAATTTTGTCATAATTTACTCAATGTTATTCCAGCTTTTCTCAGTGTCCTCATTTTCACAAAAGGAAATGTTAGGAAGAAGAATGCCTCTTTTGCAAACAACGGAAGTGGACAGTGATGTATGGATGACATATTTTGCATGATTTCTTCTTTAAATCACCATAACTGTATGTCCCATCACATAAGAAATATGCATCTGAACTCATGTTGTGATGCTTTGACTGACACTTTAATAAAATGGTCACATAATTTTACATGAAATGGGGTTTATGAAATAGGACTCTTAAAAAAGTAATCAAACATTCAACAATTCCACTGAGATGACAAAAGATTAGCAAATTCACACAGCCTCCACCACAAAACATAGTAACTGGGGACATCCAATTCCAGAAATGTGTTCCTGGACAACTATCAGCCAGATCTTCAGCTCAGATATGGGCTGCATCTGGCCTCCTCAGGGACCAAGAGACTTCTGTTCCAATATTTCCCAGCTGCTGCTGGTCTCTTCATCCAGCCACAGACCAGAGTCCCTGAACCAGGAAGACTGGCTGTAGTACATCAGGATAACTGTCAGAGCACATGGGGCATTTTTATGATGCAGTCAGAGACTTGACTGATTACACATTACATAATATTAAACACACAGGGAAAACAGGTCTTTTACATTCAGTAGTTTTCCTTCTTTCATACTGCAGATCAGTCTGCAGTTTGAGAGAAGACAATTTTAAGGGCCTGTGTGGCTAGCATGTCTTTATCTTGGGATTTTAGAACTGGACATATCTAAAAGGACTTTAGGCCTTTTTAGGGACATGATCTTTACCAACAATTTACAGATTTCATACATTACAGGCAATTCCACTACACTCTAAAAAACGCTGGGTTGTTTTTTCAACCCAAATGCTGGGTTGAGACCGCTGGGTAAGGACGTTGGGTTGTTTTAACCCAATTTTGGGTTGAAAATTGGTCTTGATCAATAACCCAGCGGTGCTGGGTTGGGAACGTGGACGTAAAAGAGAGCACGCACGTCACGTTAACATCGGACATATCTCGACGACACCAGTGCGCGAAGCCGCCATTTTCTCAGCGTCTTCAGATGGAAGTGAGTGCGAGTGAAAGACGGTTTATGGTAAGTAAAGATTAAAAATGTAAAGTCAAGTAGCTTTCTGAAAGCAATATATTTATTTAAACAATATTACATGCCCTCACACTAGTGCTGCCATTACAGAGACATTAAACAACCACACAAAGTGGTTGAAATGATAAAACAGACTATTTACCTATCCTTACTGATGTGGATGCACCTCTATCTGAAAATGGATAGATTTTAATTAAATGTTTTCTTTTTCCAAATGTTTTTTTCTCTTTTTAGGCCACTGATGAAGAACAGGTGCTGACTGGGATGAATGCTGGTCAAAGAGGAGAATGTCCTTTCCCCCAAACTGATGCAACAGTGGTTTTAAAGGAGGACGCTGCTGTAAGGAATTTCTTTATTTTAGCTCTTTTCAGAGGGGGAATCGAATCTGAAGATTCAAAATCAACTGATTAGAACTGATTCCAAATTAGAATAGCTTACACTTCATCCACTATTCGTCCAGCGTCTAGTCGAATTTAGTGTATCTTACCAATTCTATTTGTACTACTACGTGGCCAACGACAATGGTACAAGATTGGTATTTGTGTTATCTATGAGCAAGGTAACAAGATCTGGGCAAAGTTTAACTTTAAATTCACGACCCAAAACAATGAAACGGGGTTTTATTGGCTAAACTAGATTACATGGAACTAACTAATGAAACACACACACACACACACACAGGATGATGATTAACGGAGTTTGCATGAAGTCCCAAAAGTAAGATATTCGCTACAGTTCTTTAACTTGCAACCTGAGAGAATCACAAAGCAGAGATTTGTCTTATCTTTAATGCTTAAGATCAATTCAGCACCAGTTCAGCAAGAGATGAAGCTTTGTTTGTTTACTTGCGTTTGAGTTGAGAGCTGAGAGGGGTTTTCCCAGTTGCCTGAGGGAGTCCCGTTGCTGATTGGCTGTTGATCTGTCGTTCGGATGACGTCGTTTGGGAAAGCTTGGTGATGAATGGGGTTTCCTTGTGACGCCGAGGCTCTGGCAGTTCTTCTGAGAGAGTCCGAGTTTGCAAGACCTTAGGCTTTTGAAGATCTCTGGCAGTCACGACGTTTCTTTGAAGTGTTTGAGTTCTGGATGACCGATCGCTTGATGGTGCAGCGTGTGAGCGCAAGTTGGAGCGCAATTAACACAAAGGCGAAAAGGCATCAAATCTGTTTGGACATTGGGTTTTTGATCAAGCTGTATAAGTCCGTCCCACAGATCGTTGTTCCAATCGGACGCTGTTGCAGGGCTTAGCCACGCCCCGTACGGTTCCTTTTTCGTGCATAAGGAGGCTGCCCTGGATAATGTAAAAGATGTCACATGCCTTTGCTGTGCTGATGGGGCTTCTTCATGACTACATCAATTATCCTAAAGAGATCATGAAAATTGGCAGTGATGCATGATCTGTATTCATGGACTATGAAACAAACTGTAAGTGTATAATTTGTAAAAACAAAATGTTAAATGCTTGTTTTTGTATAATATTTTTATACAATATATACAATTTACCAAAAAAAGTCTAATTTGATCTTAAAAGTTATATTCAACAGATGTTCAATGCTTCATTTATAAACTCTGTAGCTGTTAATGCCATACTTTTCTGCATTTCTTCTTACATGCATGTTACTTTTGACAGTTTTCTCTTGTTTTAAATAAATATTTACCTTTTGATAGTCATTCTGTGTGTGTTAAAGTGATTTTAAAATGAACAAGATTTTTAGGTTTAAAGCTCGATTTGGGTTCATTTTAGCCTAGCAGTGTAGACATTTTAAACCATAAAAAAGCAACCCAGCATGCTGGGTCAAACATAATAACCCAACTTGTTAGGTTAAAACAACCCAGTGCTGGGTTCGTCCCTTTTTGACCCAGCGCTGGGTTGCCAAAATAACCCAAATTGGGTTGTTTTTAACCCAGACGTTTTTAGAGTGTATGGCCATGAAAATTGTCCCAAAATCAACATGCTATATAACTAATAATTAGTCCCTTAGACAAAATATAGCTTGTTTGCAGTTTTACAATTATTCTGAAAGAGTCTGTAACACTGGCCACCTAATTAAAAAAAAAAAACACTGTGGTTCGTCAACAGCATTTAATATAAAAAAATTTGCTTTGTTCTCTGGTGGTGGGCTATTTTATCAGAAAGCTAAAGCTGTTGGTTTCTGAGGTAGCCACTCTTTTAGAAAACAAGGTCAAGCTGATGCTTGATCCACAAAATGGCAGATTCTGTGTTATGATTGGTCAGATCACCTGTCAATCAAGCTCTTTGCGAAGGGACATTTAGATTTGGGCTGCGTTTCCTAGAAGCATCGTAAGCTCAAGTAGATCGTAGCTCCACTGTGTCTACGATGTACTTAAGCATACAATGATTTTGGGAAACACAGACTTGATCTTAGATCACGTGCCCGGAGCAGCTGCTGTTGCACAAAAGGGCGAGAGTGGAGAGTGCCAAGAGTTGTTTCCAAAACCAGTGTAAACAAACACAGAAGAAGAGCATCCAAGAAGAGAGAAGAGACTAAGTTCTTGTTATCATTGGTATCTGAGAAAATATTTTTTTCTAGCATGTTCTTAATACAGAATATCAGTTCTATTAATTCTCTAATGTGACCTGAAGAGCACTGCTTGTTTTCTTCCACATGCGCAAGTGTTATGAGTCAGAGCGCATTCAGTCTAGATCTGTCAGTCAGGTATCTCCCGCCCTTCCGTATGAAAAAAAAAATGAGAGAAACATTTTTCTACAAATGTTTTTTACGGAACTCATGGTATTTTTAATAACAAAAGGATGTTTCATTTAGCATTCAATCCATTATAAAACATACAAAGAGTGCAAGTATGCCTATTATAAACATTTTTCTACACATGAAATATGAAAGCAAATAGACATATGATCATGACAATATATTTTTTGTATGTTTTTTACGGAACTCATGGTATTTTTAATAACAAAAGGATGTTTAATTTAGCATTCAATCCATTATAAAACATACAAAGAGTGCAAGTATGCCTATTATAGTATTTTTTTATATTATTTTAGGAACTATTGCCTATTAAGAAACTTTAGATCACAATCGGAAGTTAGTACAAGCACTCGATGATGGTTTAAAGTGGGTTTTAAGCAAAAACATTAATAATCACATATATTTCCAAGTGTAGCTTGATGCTAATTGTTCCGGTAATTGTATTTTAAGATGTACTATTATAAGCATTATAGATAGTTTGTTTTTCTGGTTGTCACAATTGCAGTTCGGTGTTCCCCTGTCTTGTGACAAAGACTCTTGTTTTGAAGTGTCTTCTCCTATTGTTTCTGTGCTTGCTTCCTGGTTTTAGTTCCTGTTGCCTTCTTGCCATAATTCTTCATGTTGGTTTCCATAGATACCCTTGTTACCCTTGTTAATCACCATGACAACTAATCACCCCCACCTGTCCCTTGTTAGCCCTGGTTAGCTTGTGTGTGTGTGTGTGTGTGTGTGTGTATATATATATATATATATATATATGCCCCTGTGTTTCTATTGTGCTTTGTTGGTCATTGTTTCCTGACTCTGCATTCCCTCTGGTTCCCTTGAGTGGATTTATTGATTTTGTTCCTTTTCTATTAAACTGTGCTTGCATATGGATTCTTGCTTTGTCTCATCCTTGATCATGTTACACTAGTGTGGAACCAGATTTTATCTTAGTTTAATGCTGTATATTGAACAGTGGACGATGTTAAATCCATATATACGAGATGCGTATCTGAGGAAAAATGCATTGTTGGTCGGTGCCACCTAGTGTGCAGGTGTGAATTAGCAGAAGACAATCAATTAAGTTAGTGTTTCTGGCGTAGAACCTAACTTTACCTAGCTATATTTATTTAATGCTGTATATTGAACAGTGGACGATGTTAAATCCATATATACGAGATGCGTATCTGAGGAAAAATGCATTGTTGGTCGGTGCCACCTAGTGTGCAGGTGTGAATTAGCAGAAGACAATCAATTATTTCACACTCGCTGTGAAAGCACCGTTCGTCTGTGATTCGCCTCACTTTTTCACATCATGCTCAGTGTGAAACAGCCTATTGTGTAGTGATGCAAAGTCCAATTAATTTCCACGAACCGGTTCTTTTTGGACAGATCGGCTCATTGAACCAGTTCAAAAAGCCGATTCATCGGTTCCTGACGTCATCAAGCAATAACGTCTCTATACATTTCTTTTCTAACAACTCAATGCCATGTTGTATCAATGAAAAATTCTAATAAGTCATTTGTGTCAACACATATTGAAACATTCAAAAAAAAAAATATTTGTGTGAAAGCATATTGCTGATTATTGCCATATAATTCACTTAAGTTAATGGTGTTTGTAGTCACAGTTTCATTCGCGGATCCTTTATGTCCGATACGACTGACTGACCGATATTGACTAGCCTACAATTTGGATAAGGTTCCTAAAGGTTTCACACCTACAGCACACATTACATACATTGATGCACAAACGTGATAACACTTAAAGGGTTAGTTCACCCAAAAATGAAAATTAGCCCATAAATTACTCACCCTCAAGTCATCCTAGGTGTATATGACTTTCTTCTTTCAGACGAATCCAGTCAGAGTTATTTTAAAAATTGTCTTTGATCTTTCAAGCTGTTTAGTGGCACTCAGCGGGTGTTGCAGTGCATCAGTCCAAAATGAGTTAAATAAAAAGCGCCCAATCAAAAAAAGTGTCTCACACAGCTCCGGGAGGTGAATAAAGGCCTCCTGTAGTGAATTGATGCATTTTTGTAAGAAAAATATCCATATTCAAAATGTAATAATCACTTTAATGTAGCTTGCGCCAACAGTTGTACACGGAAGCAGCTCCGGGCGGATGACATATGTGGTCAGCGTTGCGCATGCGCTGGGGAGTCTTGTGAAAACCAACGTTTGTTAACAGAAGCAGAGGAAGCAAAGTTTCCTTACTTTAGCAAAGGAAAACCAGTCTCCTCTTGGCTTATATCGAAATCCTCTGACATTCTTCTTTACAAATCCTCGTTTTGTACTTCTAATTCGTGACCATTGTTTTGTTTTGATCTTTCCCCTGCGCTTCCGCGTTCGTCACTTCTGAGCGGCTCATCCGCCCAAAGCTGCTTCCGTGTACAACAGTGAGTGCAAGCTAGATTAAAGGGGTCATATGATGCTATTTTAAAGATCATTATTTTGTGTATTTGGTGTAACAGAATATGTTGACATGCTTTAATGTTCAAAAAACACATTATTTTTCAAATACTGTACATTATTGTAGGTCCTCTATGCCCCGCCTCTCTCAAACACGTCGTTTTCAACAAAGCCCC
>NW_015542412.1:262146-269898 GCF_001515605.1 Sinocyclocheilus anshuiensis | reverse complement strand
GAAGTCAACCTGATTAGAACTGATTTCAAATTTGATAGTTTACACTTTATCAACTGTTCGTCCAGCGAGACGTTAACGTCCGTGTATCTTAACAATTTGAATATTTGTACTATCCCTGGCCACAGGTTAATACATGCTTGTGATAATTTATAAGCTAGGTAGCTGGATCTGGGCAGAGTTTTAACTTTAAGAATATACGACACAAGACAATACTTCTTTATAAATGAAACAAAATCAACCTGACTGAACTGATTCCAAATTTGATTGTTTACACTTTATCAACTGTTCGTCCAGCGAGACGTTAACATCAGTATATCTTACCAATTTGAATATTTGTACTATCCCTGGCCACAGGTTAATACATGCTTGTGATAATTTATAAGCTAGGTAGCTGGATCTGGGCAGAGTTTTAACTTTAAGAATATACGACACAAGACAATACTTCTTTATAAATGAAACAAAAGTTTATTTACTATGCTATGGCACATTAAACTAAGCTAACACACACACACATACACACAAAAGGTTTAGGAAATGAGCTGCTGCGTTTGCATGAAATTCCCAAAGTTCTAATACTCGTTTTCTACGAGTTCTTTAAATTCAACCTGAGAAAACTCATAAAAGCAGAGACTTGGCTTATGTTTACTGCTTAAACTCAATTCAGCACCCGTTCAGCAAGAGATGAAGCCTTGTTTGGTACTTGCGTTCAAGCTGACAGCTGACAACAGGCTTCCTGGATGGTAACTTGAGGGAATCCCGGGGCTACAGATTGCCTGCTGACACGGTCGATGTCTGACGTATTTCTGGGGATGCCCTCCGGCGATTGGTTGGTTTCCTTGTGACGTGACGACGCGCTGGAAGTCCTTCTCAGAATCTGTTTGCGAAGACTAAGTTTTGAAGATTTCTGCAGTCACGAAGTTTGACGAAGTTTTGGAGTTCTGGAGGATCACTAGCCTGATATGTTGATGGCTGTGAGCGCTTTGTAGTGCAATCAATAAGGCGGAAGAGCCAAAGATCCAGAGAGACTCACCGTCATGGACAGCACTGTGTCTGCAGTGGGGTCATTCAGGTTCCTGGGCACCACAATCTCTCAGGACCTGAAGTGGGACACTCACATAGACTCCATTGTTAAAAAGTACAACCTCTGGCCCAGCAGAGGTTGTACTTCCTTCGCCAGCTGCCTCCAATTCTTCTCGTGATGAGTTGATTCAATGGCGTATCTGTGTCTGTTCGATAGAAATCCTACACATATGACCCCTTTAAAGTGATTATTACGTTACAAATATGGTTATTTTTCTTACAAAAATGCATCGATTCGCTACAGGAGGACTTTGTTCACCCCCCGGAGCTGTGTGAGACACTTTTTATTAAGGATGGGTGCTTTTTATTTAATTTCTTTTGGACTGATGCACTGCAACACCCGCTGAGTGCCATTAAACCGCTTGAAAGATCAAAGACAATTTTTTATAAAACTCCGACTGGATTCGTCTGAAAGAAGAAAGTCATATACACCTAGGATGACTTGAGGGTGAGTAATTTATGGGCTAATTTTCATTTTTGGGTGAACTAACCCTTTAAGTGTGTCTTAGGGAGTATATTATGTAATATGAATATTAGTATTCCCCAAAACTACACATTTTCCAAGCCTATGAGATCAAACAGGGCAAAACAGTTTTCAGAACATTTCAAGTGGAGCAGAGAAGACTGCCACAGCACTACAGATGGTAACCATAAGCCTGGCAAATTTTCTGACAAGGGCCACAGAATCCAATAACCACACACTTCCCTGAAAACACAACCCAAGGAAGAAAAAATAAATAAATACATAAAAACAGAGACAGCTGTAATATATCAGTGCACTAAAGGCTGAGTGAACTGTAAAAAGATGCCCAGGAGAATAGAGCTGTTTATTGAACTATGCTTGGATGTTATGGGTGAATTACAGTCTCAGAACACAATGAATAATTAATGCTGTCAAACACTCGTCTTACCAAGATTACATTTATAACCACCCATTAACTGACACTGCAGAGCAGTGGATTGTTTCCTTTTACCACTAAGCAATCAGGGCCTCATAATCTGCTACTTTCAGTCACAAAGTGTTTCATGTTGAGTGTTGAGTGTTGAGTGCATCAGTGTTGGCCAAGCTACAGGCACTATTTATATATTTTGGTCACACTTTATTTTAAGGTCCAATTCTGACTATTAACTAACTATTAACTATGACTTTTTTCCTTAATACACTCCTAATTATTGCTTATTAATAGTTAGTAAGGTAGTTGGTAAGTTAAGGTATTGGGTAGGATTAAGGGATCTAAAATATCCTCATGCAATATGTGCTTTATAAGTACTAATAAACAGCCAACATGCTTACTAATATGCATGCTAATAACCAACTTGTTAATAGTGATAATTGGTCCCTAAGGTGTTAACTGTATTTCTCTTTTTATTTTCTGCATAATGCATAGTAGTTATGATATCTACCAACAGGGTTAATTGCCAAAGCTCATCAATCAGATAAGAGACTTCTTTTTAAAATAATAAACAACATAATTCCATTAAACCTTAAAAATTATTCCAAACTTTTGAGTGATAGTGTAAATAAAACCAGTAACACAGCATTTGGGCATGCTAGACCTCTACATGTTTAAAAGAACTGATCTACTGTCACACTACTGAATGTTATGCGATGTAACAATGTAATTCAGTTAGATACACAGAGTGAAAAGAGAGAATTTCTTGTGTTCCAACTCTGTCTTGTTTAAATCTAGGTTAGGGTTTCTAGGCCTGATGTTAAAATAACTGGACTGCTTGCTACCATACTTGTGGGGTGCTTGGCGATTGTGACCTGAGATGAGAGAAGCCCATCAAATCCGTTTATTACACTAATGCTTCTGAGTACAGCACAGGGAACAGCAAAAAAGCACTGGAACATTTTTAACCCTTAAGTTGTTTTTGAATCCTGGGTAATAGATATTTGAAAGGTTGAAGGGAGAGACAGCGAGTGAGCACAATTTAGTAGAAAAATTAAAAGAGAGTCCCGGAAAATAGTCTCAACAAGTGACTTAGTACAAAAAAAATAAAAAATTGCCATCATCTCACCATCTTTATCTGCAGCATGGCATGAGAAGTCTGCTAACCTTGAGGTAAATTTCCAGTTTGTTTTTTTCTTTATGAGAGATATACACTGTAAAACAAAACAAAAAAATAACGAATACAGTTTCTACGTTTAATGCTCTTTGACAGTTAATTTTATAGAAAAAGTTACTGCGAGTATAAAGATTAATTTGTTTTCATTTTGCCAGCTGCTTTTAAGGTAAACTACATTTTGTGAAGAAAATAAAAGTGGTGCTTCCCTGTGCCACGATGCAATGGTGTTACTAGGTGGTTGCTGTTTAGCCCACACCCATGCCAGAAAATCGCAGAGATTTTCTATTCTCTAGATACGGCTAAAGTCCCTCCATCAGTGTCGGTTTATGGGTTTGCCAAGAATGAAGATCTCATAAATGAGTAGAAAACAGCAAACCACAAGATATGGTCATTTGAAGAATAGTTTTTGTTCAAGTTCAATTCTAAGGGTGTGTGTGTTGTTCAAAATATAACCAACCAGTAACTATGTTCAGTGCAAAAACAAAACCACTTCTGGTTAAGCAAGCATTTTATAACCAAACACTTATTAAGTCAAGATTTTACAAATGCAAAATACCCACAATTAGTATCAGTTTTCACACAGAAATTGCTCCCATTTCTGAACTGTAAACTCAGTTTGAGCCAAAACAACCTCCACATAGTCTCTGACCCATCTAAATTGTTCCATGAAAAACACGTCCTCAGCACATGAAAACCAACAGTATGCATCTTACCCCCTTCTGCAGATCCTCAGCAGCCAGCCTGGTGTGACGGGATCAATGCAAGCACACAGTGCACACAGTGCTCAGGACAGCGCAGCATCTGAGAGTCAGGGGGTGGGGAAGTGGCGCTCCCACTCACTGCCTGCATGAACACATTTTCCAGGCCTTGAGAGGCAAATGACTAGGCCGGCTAATGTCAGCCCAGGAGTAAATGTGTTTCCGTTCAAACATCTGCAGTCGATGTCAGAGGAAATACATTTTGATCTGATGATCTTTTGGATTATGTAATCCGTGCTAATCCAACCCATGACAAACTGTTTTGCTTTCACAGCCAGGGTTTATTTTAAGGCTGATAATGAATGATCTTACAAATTTACAGGCCAAAATAAATTCCTGTCTTGTTTTTTTTTTGTATCAAAACAGATCTGTTTAAACAACGTCATTTAAAAAAACATCTTGTACAAACTCTGATACTGCCATTGATTGACAGATGTAGTTTACAGACATGCAGCCAAAGCTGCCCTCAAAGGCTTAGATGTTTTATAACATGCCGCAATTAAATTATTCACAAATGCCCTGTATAAAACTCATCACTGCCTTCTGAATGCTTGCCTTGAGTACAAACTAGGTGTGAACTTCATTTGCATACAGTATATTCATTAACAGAATTTCAGTATCTTTAAAATGCTTTGCAATATCATACTAGATCCTCTTAAATTATTCTTCTCAATGTACTCAGAAAAAAATGCTTATGGATGTACTTATTTTACTTTTGCTTCCCCTCCCGACTGGAATCATTTGCAGAATTTTGTCAGAATTTTGTTTAATTGGTCAAAATTAAATCTGCAGAATTAAAACGGTCCTGTCAGGCTGTCTTTGTAAATAAGGAAACAAATCTTAATTGACTTAAATGGTTTAAAAAAAAATAGTGAAACAAGCAAACATTTAATATTTCTGAATACCTTGGTGTAGAGTGCTTCAAAACATATGAAAGTACATCTAATTTGAATTAAAGACTTGGTTCAGTAGCTTGAAACAAAATTCAATTCTACCCCTTTCTGCATGCCTCTGCAAGGCTTGTGTCATAATGTATTATGTAGGTCGGGAATCATGTTATGTTCCCGTCATTAATTTGAGTGCTAGCTGCAGCTGTTTACCTCTGTAGCTAGGTAACGACTAAAGAGGACACTGGTTTCACTGTGGTATTTTAAGGTGCACTTAGTAGTTCATGTTGAGCTGGCTGATATGCCACTCATATTTGAGACCTGTTTAACAAACAAAACCATGAGTGTTCCCTAACCAGAAGCCATAGCGGAAAGGTACAGTCTCTGCTCAAAGAACAGGATGCTTGACAGAACTTGACAATAATGTCAGGAGAGAACTGAAAAAAGGGCATAAGCATAAATTTAAGGCAACTTTGAAAATAATAACATGGAAGGGGATAAAAGCCATTACTGACTATAAGGACTAGACTGTCCTCTACAAAATTTTATTGAAACTTTTCTCCGAGATTTCTTTCTTTCTTTCTTTTTCTTTCTTTCTTTTTCCCTTCCTTCCTTCCTTTGCCTAAATAGGAATACATGAATACCACAGCAGATCTAGACAGGTGGAGCTGGGGGAGGTGAAGGGTTTCAGATGAACTTAGGAAGAGTGTGCTCCAGGACCAGATATTAAAATGTTACATTAAAATGATTAAAATGTTGCACTAGCAAGCTCATTAGCTGCAGAATCAGCGAAGGCCAGTCAGCTTGTACCATGTAGTAAATTATGTGATTGCTAGCAGATTGCATGTAAAGGACCTATCAGCCTGAATCATCTAGTGCAGTGGTTCTTAACTAGTTGCTGGTCAATGTTATCTGATGTCCATTAAATAATATTAACAGATACAGCTTTTTATTTTAATAATGTATGCATGTTAACTAATGTAGTTAACAAATGGAACCTTTTTGTAAAGTTTTACCACTTATTCTACTAAATAATAAATGTTTTAAGTGATCATCCCCATTAAGTGTGAACAGGACGCAAAGCTATAAATTGTTTGCCATCAGTAGCATGTTCTTCCTCAAGATGGATGCAGTTTTGTTTAATAACAGACTGCGCAAGGAATACAGGAATGAGTGAAAAACATGCAGACACATAAGATATTCCTCTTAAGTTTTTTCTTTTGGGGGGCAGATTTCTCTCTCTCGCTCTGGCCAATGACATCTCCTGCTACAATTATGAGCGAGCATGGAGACACGAGAGAAAGAAGAATCAAATTAAAGTCTTTCATTATGTTACTCAGGGATGGAGCCTGCTAGTATCCATCACACAACACAACAGATGCCTGCTCCTGATCGATCTAATAGATCAGTGGTTCTCAACCCTGTTCCCGGAATTTTTGATCACTGATGAGCTAATAGTTAAATCAATAGCAATCGTGGACAATCAGTGGAAGTATCAAGGGATGCTATCACTTTTTAGAGCTGTGCAATAAGTGTAAACATAAGGGTGTCACATATTCCTAAAGGAAACACTTGCATTGCATTGATTCTGTTTGCAATTGTATTAAAGCTTTGATTTAGAACATTTCACTATTTTTTAGCAACGTGTTTAAACAAAATGCCCTACACACTGTAAATCTGAGATCACACATTACATTACATCATTTTCAACGTGATGTCTAGGGATGTTCCGATCAGGTTTTTTGTGCCCCCGATCCAATCCAAAACATTGAATACTGAGTATCTGCCGATACCGAGTACCGATCTGATACTTATATATTCCTTATACTTATATCTGGTGCACAATTCGAATACATTAAAGTTATTAAAATCAATCCAGCGTATACAGAGTTGCACAGAGTGTAAAAGTAATATATGTATGATATAATATAATAGAGCCTAATATAATATATAATTATAAGATACACTCTCTCTCTATGCACACACTATATAAAGACTTTCATAGATGTAAATATGACACAATGGTAGGCATTGTAAACAGAATGTGTGTGGCCACAATTATGAAAATGGGACTGCTGATATACAGTAAACTTCTTGTATTTTATATGTACAATAAGTAGAATAATTGCAATATGGTTAGAAAGCATGAAGCTTGCGGTGTCAGAACGCTTGTCTTGTCAGTCAAATCCAAAGCAAGACGCAACCTATAGCAGCATGTAATAACGACATCTCAGATAGTCTGATGACAGATAAAAGTATACGATAAATGAATGAGAGATCGTTACAAAAATGCGCATCAAATAGATTGGACACAGAAGCTCAAATGTGTGTGACGCGCTAGAACCAACCTCGCTGGTTCTCGCACGTCACGCATGCACATTTCTTCTTTTATTTTAATTTATTAGAGTGTCTTTTTTTTTTAATGGTGGTTGGCAAAGCCACTTAAAGGCGCATAATGCCACCTACTGTACAAAACCGGCATAACAGCTGAAGAACTGGGTTTAGGAGAACCGATACGATCAGTTAAAGGGGTCATCGAATGCAAAATTCACTTTTATATGTTGTTTGAACTGAAGAAGTATGTTATAGACTTTTCATTAAGACCCTGAAGAATCATATCAACTTGTGGAAAATGGGCATCAGATGACCCCTTTAAAAAAATGTGGTTACGCTTATTTTGATAGTCCACTTTAGACATTCTACTAACTATCATTAACTTTGCAACTACATGTCAACTAATTCTCGTTCATTTGAAACTACATGTCTACTAACTCTCAGAGTAGACTGTTAGGTAAGGTTTAGGGTTAGTAGAAGAAGTTGACATACTTGCAAAGTTTCTTATAGTCAGTATGTTGTATGTTGTGGACACATCAAAATACAGTGTTAGAAGATATTAAGCAGACAGTCTACTAATACTCTAATGACTGCTAGTTGACATGTAGTTGCAAAGTTACTTA
>NW_015542412.1:255750-261614 GCF_001515605.1 Sinocyclocheilus anshuiensis | reverse complement strand
TTCACTGTATATATACTGTGTATATATATATTTTTTTTTTATATATATATATATATTTGAACACAATGATATTTACAAATTTTATTTATGTACAACTTTTCAGAGACATTTTTATGAAGGTTTTGCTTTGATCAAAAAAAGTGAATATTAAAGCACTTTAACACAGTCAACATAGTAATTGGTTATGAAAGTTATGCCAAACACTGACAGTGTGTTTTACTCACATTTGCAACCCAGGCTCTGCAAAATTATATTTTGTTGCTCCTTGCACATTTCACAGCACATTCAAAGTGAAATATCCAGTGAGTGCTCAGTTTTATTGGCAACAAATAAATGTCAATCTGGCAATGTTTTATTACCTTGGTTGTAAGTTTGTAAATGAAATCATGTTTGAAAATAATATAGCACCTAGGCTAAACCCAACCCTAAATCTAACAGATAATGTTAACAAAAGCAAATGTTAGAAAAAAATGCATTTGCTGAAGCAACCATGAAAGTCTTTCAGCTTTTTTATCATGACTTGTTTCACTTGTTCTTGAGCTCTTCATATTGCAAGTACAATTCTGTACCAGGTGAATTACCAAACAAGTTTACATATGGTGCTGCGGAGGCTCCAGGAAGTGTTTGAAAAACACTGATGTAAACTAGAATTGGTAGTAGTTAGTAGTATTAATAGTAGTAGTAGCAGCAGCAAAACTCTCACAAAATGTTTTTAAAAATAAAATTACTTAAAATTAAACCATTAAAAAAACAAAAACAATTAAACCTATTTAAGAACAATACAAAAAGTGATGAAAACATCATCATTCACAGACAAATAAACAAAAGTGTAACTCACCTCAGACATGTGGATCAAGTAAAATCGCAGATCTTCACTGTGATCTGAGAAAACAAACAGGTCATAATATTTAAGAAAGGCAACACAGTTAGCTTTATAACATACTAGACATGCTAGAAAATTAAGGGCAGTCGAGTTATTCAGGTTTGGAGCTAAACTTTACAGGACAGTGGACCTCCAGGGCTAGATTTGAAGATCCCCTGCCTTATTTACTCCAACGTGAAATGCACTTGAAGTGATCACTCTGAAGGGATTTTCCCATAGCAGTGATGGGGTAACGCATTACTGTATTGTGTATACCACATGATTGTAAAGCGCTTTGGGTGTACAACAACACACAATAAAGCGCTATATAAATGCATCATTCATTCATTCATTCATTACAAGTACAATTAATTAGAGTTACGTAATCAGATTACTTTTTTCAAGTAATTAGTAAAGTAACGCATTACTTTTAAATTAGCAAGAAAATATCTGAGTTACTTTTTCAAATAAGTAAAAAAAAAAGATTTTTTTTTTGGTCAAAGGTGCAGTCTATTTCAGTTGCCTCAAAATAGCAACGCATCAGCAATGCGCCTGAACACACCTCGTTTTCAGATCAGCACGCCCATGGGCGCACAAATGGGCGCAAATGATTTTGCTATTTAAACAACGTGGCACAGGACGTGAAAATGACAACTGTGTCGGGCTGAAACAAAACATTGTGCCGGGTGTATGATAGGGCCCAATGTTACCCTAATAACATTCATGTTTAAAATTGTTAAAAGAGTGTTGTAGCAGGTCCTCTTTGTTTCTTTAATTCACATCTATGTGAATCTGTATACTGTCTCTTCATGTGATAAAATTAATAATAATAATAATAATAATAATAATAATAATCACTGTGCCAATTTGTACCTGTAACGGACATTCTAGTTTCCTATCTGTTGGTCACTACGAGTTATGTTTGTCATTCCCTGATGGAGGGAACGGAGACGTTACTTTGTTTTCCTGTTTATTCACTGATACCTTTCCTGACCTCATGTTGAGAGAAATTGGGAGTAAGTGCAGAGGCAGAGGTATTTTCTTCAGCCTGAGTCTTATTAATTTCAATCTTGGTGTGAAAGGGCCTTTACAGTCACCAAAAATATAACTTTTGGGTTTTCTATTATTAAAAACAAATAAGCAAGCCCAGGTGACAAAAAGTAACGCAAAAGTAATGTAATGCATTAGTTTCTGTAAAAAGTAAGTAACGCAATTAGTTACTTTTTTATGGAGTAACGCAATATTGTAATGCATTACTTTTAAAAGTAACTTTCCCCAACACGGTCCCATACTGTATGTGGCACCAACACAATGGGCCCTATTTTAACGATCTAAGTGCATGGTCTAAAGAGCATGGCGCAATTGCGCTTAGGGCGTGTCCGAATCCACTTTTGCTAGTTTAAGGTCAGCACGCCTGGCGCATTGTTTAAAAGGGTTGTCCCTATTCTTTTAATGAGTAATGGGTGTGTTTTGGGCATAACGTGCCATAAACCAATCAGAGTCTCATCTCCCATTCCTTTTAAAAGCCAGTTGCACTCGCGCCATGGCGGATTCGCTATTTACATGGCGGAATTTACAAGTGGAAAAACTGAACGCTTCTCTAGTGAGGGAACGGATCTGCTTGTTTGCATGTATCTAATTCTGATACATGCAAAGACTATCCATTATGACATGTAGGCATTTTTATATTTATGTACACAATAATAATCTTTTACATTTTAATCCTTACATTTTTCATTTTTAAAAATGTTTGTGTGCTGCTGCGTGTGTGTGTAATAAGAAAAGTGTATGTGCGTTGTGCACCCGCCTATAGGCACATATTACTAACGCACTCTTTAAATAACAAAAAAAATATATATATATTGCGCCAGACTTTAGACCAGGTTTTTGTTGGTCAAAGGCGCAGTCTATTTCAGTTGCCTCAAAATAGCACCGCACCAGCAATGCGCCTGAACACACCTCGTTTTCAGATCAGCACGCCCATGGGCGCACACACCTGAACACACCTCGTTTTCAGACCAGCATGCCCATGGGCGCAAATGATTTTGCTATTTAAACAACGTGGCACAGGACGTGAAAATGACAACTGCGTCGGGCTGAAACAAAACATTGTGCCGGGTGTATGATGGGGCCCAATGTTAAAATAAATTAAAATTGTTAAAAGAGTGTTGTAGCAGGTCCTCTTTCTTTCTTTAATTCACATCTATGTGAATCTGTATACTGTCTCTTCATGTGATAAAATTAATAATAATAATAATCACTGTGCCAATTTGTACCTGTAACGGACATTCTAGTTTCCTATCTGTCGGTCACTACGAGTTATGTTTGTCATTCCCTGATGGAGGGAACGGAGACGTTATGTCCCCTTGTCATAACCCTAAACCCCTCGCTGAATGCCGGGACACATTCTTGGCTCTTAGCATAAACCTCACTGAGTGGATGCACGCTGTCGCCTTGTGTGCAGGGAAGTGGCTCGACATGCAAAATCCACTTGCCAAATTTGATTGGTGTTTTCTCTTAAACTCAGAGGTGATTTGGGCTCCCAAGTTTGACCTTTGCATAACAATGTGAGTTTGCGCCTTTCCTTTGCCTATTTCCAGTGTTCCTTGGTTCCTGTTTGTCATCTGTTTCCATAGTTATTCATTAGCTGATTAATTAGTGCCATAGGTGTAAAGAGTACCTGAAAACCATACCTGAGTAAAAGTACAGATACCTTACAGTGAAAATTACTCCACTACATGCTACAAGTCACGAATCCCAAAACAACTTGAGTAAACGTCTTGGAGTATCTGATTTAAACAGTACTTAAGTATTTTACTTATACTAAACATAGGGTCAAAGATACACTAGTCAAAGAGACATGCCAGTGAAAAACTGTAACGTTGTAGAGAAGCTGGGGAAACCAGGCAGAAAAAAACAATATCCTTCAAAGAGGTCTCTTCAGTATAACAGATAGATAAAATAAAGTTAAGTAAAATTAAAAAGTCAAAGTCTTCTTGCACTGGATGTGCTGGTTTCAGCCTCATTGCCAGCTGCAGTCATGTCCTCATCTCATATATAAAACACCTGTGATTCACAGCTACTTGCTGAGGAGCTCGCATTCATGTCAAGTTGCCTTGTTGACAAGTTTGGGTTTGAAACGGCAAAATGCACAAGATAATGTACTTTCAGTGCCCTGTAGTTGGCAATATCACGTCTTTTGTAGCAGAAATAAAGTGCTGCAGAAAAGCTAGGTGCCATTCAAAATGTAATGTGTAACTGCAACACTCATTTCAAATGTAGTGGAGTAAAGAGTACAGATACTCATTCAAAAATGTAGTGAAGTAGAGAGTAAAAGTTGCTAATATTTTTGATATTCAGTAAAACTACAGAGTATCCAAAAAGATACTCAAGTACAGTAATTAGTTACATTTACTCAAATACTTTACACCTCTGATTAGCGCACCTGATTGTCCTTTGTATCATCACTGTGTATTTAAGTTCCTCTTGGTTTTCTGTTCATGATCAATTGTTGATTGTGTTGAGTGTACATGGTTACATGTATGAAATGTGCTCATTGAAATTACCTTAGTTTTGGAACTTTTGTCTCTTCATCTTTGAAACTTGCTATAATATGGGACAGTACCTCAGTACAATTTAGATTTCTTCTAATCAAACTTATCTTCTGAAGAACCACTGCTTGAATTGACTGTCATATATAAAGTAATCAGCGTAAATGAGTACACACTGACGTAGAAATTTATCTCAGAATATCATGTCTCTCTTTATAAATAATACTTTTTGGGATCCTGTAATTTAAAGGGATAGTTCACCCAAAAATGAAAATGCTGTCATTAATTACTCACCCTCATGTCGTTTCAAACCCGTAAGACCTTCGTTCATCTTCGGAACACAAATTAAGATATTTTTGATGGAATCTGAGAGCTGTCTGACCCTGCATAGACAGCAATACAACTGAAATGTTCCCAAGTCCAGAGACGTAGCAAGGAGATCGGTAAAATAATCCATGTGACATCAGGGGTTCAACCGTAATTTTACGAAGCTACAAGAATACTTTTTGTGTGCAAAAGAAAAAAAAAATGACTTTATTCAACAATTTTTCTCCTCCACATCATGTTTACGTCCAGCGGATACTCTCCAAAATTGTGCTACAGGGTGACGCGAAGGATACGAATTGTTGAATAAAGTATTTTTTTTTTTCTTTTGCACACAAAAATTATTCTCATAGCTTCGTAAAATTACTGTTGAACCCCTGATGTCACATGGATTATTTTACAGAACTCCTTGCTACATTTCTGGACTTGGGAACATTTCAGTTGTATTGCTGTCTATGCATAGTCAAACAGATCTCAGATTCCATCAAAAATATCTTAATTTGTGGTCCGAAGATGAACGAAGGTCTTACGGGTTTGAAACGACATGAGGGTGAGTAATTAATGACAGCATTTTCATTTTTGGGTGAACTAAACCTTTAAGCTATTAAATCCCCATCCTATTCAATGCTGACAATAATGACTTCACATGTAATTTATAACGCCATATATAAATTATAAAATTAAAAACAGGAAAACATTACAGGTAGGGCTGCAATATTAACATTATTGTTGAATGGCATGTTAAATCCTGACTACACAAAAGAAAAAAAGCTAAGAATTGTTTATTGTTTTTCATGCATTAGAAAATCAAGACTTCACACTGGTTATTTTAGTAGCATTAAAAACAAAATGGTCATTTAAACGGAATAAATTACAGAAAATGAGAGGGCAGATTTCAGTCAGTCAGTTCTGAACAAAACTCTGGTGGTGACCAATCTAAATGCCTCTGTTTGGCCACTGTATTCAAAGGCTCAGCAAAAACATGTGTGATTTGACATAAAGCTCAATGCTGAAAAACACATCTAGAAGAAAGAAATCTAATGCAATGTGAGCATATCTAAATGTAATGCCACAATCAACACTTTTCATTCGTTTGGATTTAGTTTAATTATTGTTTTGCCCCCTTT
>NW_015542412.1:240409-255740 GCF_001515605.1 Sinocyclocheilus anshuiensis | reverse complement strand
GGGGGGGGGGGGGGGCATTTTTGCCTCAAGCCCCATTAATTTCCCACCCTGAAGTACTCACTTATGCTGAGTACTGTACCCTTTACTTGCAGTGCCCTTCAAGGTGCAAAAAGGAATTCATTCCCAACAGTTCTGGGAAAGCAAATTCATATATATGCTGAGTTTGAAGTCCAAACCATATTCTCCCCCCTCACACATCACTAAAGCTACCTTCACACTTCCCAAGATTTGTGTGTTCGATTTTCAGGTCGCCATGACCAGCTGCCCATCAGATTGTCTCCCCGTCCTCTCTCAGGAACTCTGTGTCACTCACTGGTGACAGATTCATGGCAGCCTTCTCTGATTGGTGCCTGTTTATTCTGTCCCTCAGACCTGAGCATTTTATGAGCCCTATTGAGCCCAGAGGTTTCTGAGAGCTCAGCACGTTCAATTGCAGAGTAAAGCTTTTATTAATGCTTCCGTCACACACACCCAAGTGCTTTATTGAACCTTGACTAAACCCTGAGTGAGTGCAATTGCAGTCGGCCTTATTTAAAGATTCTAGCTACACTGGTAACACTTTACAATTTACAATAAGATTCAGTTCATTAACATTCATTAATGCATTTGATTAATTAATGATGAACAACTTTTTTACAGCATTTACAGTGGGGAAAATATTTATTTGATCGCACGTGCTGGAGATTTACTACTAATCACAGAACCAGCTTTACTGACAAGATGCGCATGACAATCGCATTCGATTAATCGTGCAGCCCTAGTTTCTGCACCAAGTATTAAGTCATGTTTTGCTTGGGGATCAAATACTTATTTCACTCACTGAAATGCAAATCAATTTCTAACCATTACATAATGTGTTTTTTCAGGAATTTTTGGTTGGTATTCTGTCTCTATCCATTAAAATAAACCTACCATAAAAAATACAGACCCTTCATTTCTTTGTAAGTGGGCAAACTTACAAAATCAGCAGGGGATCAAATAAATATTTTCCCCACTGTATGTATCCAGGCTAATGATAATTAATATACAATAAAGGCCCACCGTTGTTCATTGTTAAAAGTTTGTTAATAACACATTAATAATACATGTTACTGTATAGAGCTTGCAATGTTATAAATGCACTACTATATGTAGAAACTGAAACTTATTTTAAAGTGTTATCTTTACATTTAATGAAGTCTATGAGCCTAAGCATGAGTTTGAACGTAATTACCTGTAGTGCAATCCAAATGACTATATGACTATAAAAGTGACAAATGACTATAACCTAGTGTGATTGCAGAAGGGTGCAATTTAATAAAAATCTATATATAGTTTATAAAAATAATAGTCTACTAAACTCCTGCTGAGAAAATGTGTTTGATCTGTCCAGTGGCATAACATGGATTGGTGGATGGATGTTTGGTTGCAGTTACTGCTTCTAATAGGTGTATAATGTTGGAAAGTAAACTTGGCGCAATATGCACCTGTTGCTGCTGTTGAACATTTAAGGTATGGTATAGACAGTATGATAATGTACCAGAAAATACCACTGTATACATTCTTTGCTAAGTCTTGTATGTGTCATCACTGCAATTCTAAGCCTTGTGTCCTGGTTATTCCCATGTTTTGGTTCCTGGTCTTGATATTCCGCCTGTTTGCCTCAGCCCCTTACTCTGTCATTGTTTTGGATTGTTTATTGTGTATGTGTATTACCTTTGCCTGCCTTTGTATTACATTTGTGGATTACCTCTTCAATAAACTACTGCATTTGGAACCTTAGCCTTTGTGTGTATGTGCAGTTCAATTGATTTAATATTGATTAATTTTTAAATATTTCAGGTAGACCAAAGTATAAGCTTTTCTTAACTAATGCTGTAAACTTTAAAGTGAACCCTCTTATTTGGTACATTATAACAATATTAAAGATTAACATTAACAACAGAGCCCAAACTATTATATTCAACTGCTATTTATTTCCAGAAATAATAAGCACTTAATAGATTTTTTTCATTAGTTTCATAAAAACTTGATAGTTTCCATAAAAGTTTTACTTCATGATAGACTTATTCAAACAAACGTGAATAATTAACAGTAAATGAGCTCCTCTCTAGTGTTTTTGAGTGATTAAATGAGAGATGATACATGTGTAATTTTAATTCTATTTTCTATTTTCTATTTATTATTGTTATTAGTATTTACAGTAAGAGCTGTGTAATTTTGACAAGACTCCAATCTGTGCTTCTCTAGACCCACCAATGCACTAATGCATCATAATTATGTTCTCTCCAACTAACCAACTATCAATTACATTTTCACAGAAGACTGCATCTTGCAATTATTTAACATTGCTAATAATAGCAACTATATTGTAACTTTTTAAAACTCATTTCAACTATACATAAATAATGATCTGTAAACCATTTGGGTAAATGTTGACTTTCAAAATTGTATTATTCCAGTCTTTTTATATAACCAATCTAATTTAATTATTCAAACAATTAACAGTGGGGCTGATCAGAGGAGACAGTTATACAGTCCTCTGTGTGTGAGACACCTGCAGGTTCTTTCCCTAGCTGTACTGTGACTGTCATCCTGTCCCATGCTCATGCACACGCACTGATCTCACTAAATTAGTTAAGACATTTATGCAATGGCTTTTACATGGCAATGATGATATTTACTACCCAACCCTCACCCTATTCTAGCCAGAAAGAAAAGGGACACATTACTGACCACAGGATGCATTTGTACTAGTTGTTTTAGGATCTCTGCATGAAGTCATTCACTTCTCATAAAACTGTTCAAAGAGGAAATAATCTGAGCAGTGCTATCCCATTAACTTCACAGCTATACTCTTGTTAAGCCGCCTGAGTAAAGACAGAGCAACAATCTAAGCAACATTTTTATTTTTTTTTCAAAACTGTTATTCTTCATACCAGACAATCTGGCAGAATTGGAGTCTGAAGATCATAGAGTATATGGTTAAGGTACATGCTCAGTGTCAGTATGTCAATATGCCTAAAAAGAAACTGACATACACTGAGAATCACTGGAATTCATTGAAATAAAAAGTGTGACAACCCACTCTTCTCTACAGAATTTCAGAGAAAATGTTCAATAAAAATGGAAAATGTTTGTTGAATTTAGCTTAAAATCTCAGGGGGTACTTTCTGTTGGGGAAAAAAGTTGGGAATGCATGGTGTAAAGAATTCATTTTCGAAAATGCTTTATTCCAAATTATTTTATTCCTCCATTGCATATCATATTAAATATTTTATTTGACAAACAAAATGTTTTAAGAGTGTGACCCTTAACATTTAAAATAAATTCAACAGCAGATGGCACTCTTTGCTCTCTGACAATTTCAGAGTGTGCTGTGTCATCAAAGTTTTTTGGCTTGTTATGAGCATATTAGTGACATATACTGTTTGCTTCAGCAGAAGTGTTTATTACTGCCCAATTAAACTATTCCACATCAGGTGTTCAACAGGTATTACATAAGACAAAATGATACTTTTTTACACTAATCATTCTCCTAGTTTACATACTCTTGGTTTCTAATATAGTGCGTGGTTTTCTTGAGCATCAATAATGTGTAAAAAGAGTAAAAAGAGCGGTACCAGGAGTATTTTTGTCACACCTCCATCAGACTCCCAGCCTCCTCCCACTCTCTGCTCATTCTCCCATGTTTTCTAACCATATATACACCTGTCAGCTATTACCCAGACAATTGTGGACTCCTTAAATACCACATTGTCTAGTCTACAACTAGGACTACTTAAAATAGATAGTCTATTTTAGACTATTTACTTTCTGCAGTGTTCTATCTTCATGGTCCTTCTTTGATTTCTTCAGGTCCAAGATCTTCCTCTCGTTTATACTTTAGCATTGTGTTGACGCTCATCCATCTCTGTTTATTGTTTTATGATACTTCTGACATTCATCTTTTCCCTGCCATCCACTGCTGTGTTTACCTATTGTCTGCTGTGCACTCATCCACAACTACTCACCTGTTATGCAGCTGTGTTTTTTTTTAAAGTCCGCCCCGATCATATCAAACATGTTTGATATTTAGGATTTAAATCGGGGATGATGATGGCTATATGATTACGTCAGTACTTTCATAATAGCCAATGTGCGACCGCAAAACAGCTGCTGTACGGCCCCGTTGTATAGTGGAGACGAAGGAAACTGCTTCTTGACGTTTTATAGTGACACGACTGTCTGTATAATGTGTCGAAAACGTATCACAACTGTAAGGAGAAAGAGAAGAGCTGGAGTGAAATCGCCTCAGTTTTGAATGTACCGGCACATTAGCTAACATATGTAAACATCAATGACGATCTGCTGCATGAGATCACGTGAGGCGCTCCCTCTGGCATGATAATCTTAATAATATCTTGTAGTGTGTGATGCGCCACGATGTTAAAATCTTGTAGTGTGTGCATGTTTAAGATTTGAGGCAAGATAATCTGCAAAGATTCTCCTTATGTGTGTGCTGCAATCAGATTTCATAATCGGTTAGGATTTTAAAACTCCTGTAGTGTGAGCCCGGCTTAAGCGCCCCATAACCCTTTCCATCCATTCTGTGGTGGAGTTACTTCTGGGTACAGGCTACATCACACATCCAACAGAACCCCTCATCTTGCAGATTGGTGGCCTTTATACAAAATTCCATCTACTCCTCATCCTTGAGGGCTCCACCTTAAACATTGTTGGTTGATCTTGGCTAGTTCTACGTGCTTTCATTCTGTCCTATCTAAATATTTATAATTAATTATAACTAGTTATGATTAATTATTCATATTTCCCCATGAGCTGATTCGCAACATGGGCTTCTGGGGAGATTGACGTTTCGGTTTCCATCTTTCTCTCGTTCTCCATACTCTTCTCGTTAAATCCACAACAAGCCTTGTAACTACCTCCTCACTGCTTGTCTGTCTTCTGCCTGCCTCTTTGCCAGAAAAAAATGCCATGGAGGAATATATTTACAAGGCACTCCAGCAGAAAGATGATGGACTGAGGCCATGCACTGAATGTCTCTTCCTAGACAACAACATCATTAAATTTGTTATTCTCTGTCCTTGGTTCCTGTCTCCCTTAAGATCCTGAGGGGAGCCAAGATCTTAACCAAGCTTAACTTAAGGTGCACCTACATGTGACTGTGGTAATGTACTTACTACTGGAGCAAATCAAATATCATCAGACATCTATAAAAAAGGGGTTCTTTATTTATGACCACATATGTGAAGAATGTAGCATTAATGACAGAGGTTTCCACTTGTGGGCAAGATCAAGAAATGAAATATATACTGAGGAAAACAATAAAAGAAACCCAATTTTACAACAAGGAGTTTGCTGATTTTTCCCTCTTCTATACAGTAGGGAGTTCAAGGTTACCAATATACATAATTTTAAACCAAAATAGCTAATACAGGTCACTCAGTGATGTTCCCCTTTCCAGTAACTCTCTCTCTCTCTCTTACAGGAATTCGGTCGGGGATAAATTTTGTGTCAGCCTCCCTTTACAATTCAAACGAGACCAACCGTTACGTCCAAAAATAAATCTAAACAAAATACACAAGTTCTCAAATGTACACAAGTACAAGTTCTCTTGGCTAGGTCAATACCCTGATAAACAACGGTAGTGGATTATGATGCTTTTCTGAGTAGAGAACAAAAACACAGGAAAAATTTTAGAGATACATGATCATAAGCCAGGCACACTTTTATGTCCAAAATAAATTGATTTTACACGTTTCACGTTCTTCTTAACATTACTGTCAAAGTTTTAATGTCTTAAAACAGATTATTGGATAACTCAGATTAACACCAGCCTCAGAAAGAAACAGTACACTGCTCATTAACATTTCTCTAAATGAACATAAACATTTGGGTTAAAGACAGAAATAAATGTCACTCACTGTTGAGCGTTGAACCGCAGACATCCACAGAGCCATCCCTCACATGTACTCTCTCGTGTACTCGCTCTCCCCTCTGATATTATTCCGTCAAAAGAGGAGGAGGTACATTTTTGTCATGCCCCTGGACTGTCTGTCTGTGTTTTGCTCCCCATGTGCTCCGTGACCTAGTTTTCCCATGTGTGTGTCTCATTAATTACCTTGTTTAGTGGTGTATTTAAAGTATGGTCTGCCCTATGTTTCCTTGTCGAGTCTTAATCGTCATTCCCCATTGTGCTACCTGTGTGTTCCTGCCTGCCTTGTACTCCTCGTTTCCTGAATATTAAAGACGGTGTTCTCGAAATTCTCCTCGTTCCTCGTTCCTCATGGTAGTGCAAACGTGACAGAAGACTTGACGGCCAAACAGTTTAACTGCGTGTTTCCCCTCCGTTTTTGTTTCCGTGTTTGTTCAGTGTTTTGTTTTCTGTTTTCCCTATGGATCCCTTTGACCCCTTCGACCCCTTCGACCCCTTCTCCCATCCGGAATATCTCCTCCTCCTGCTGGAGCAGGGAAAGAGATCACTCGAGGGCCATACCAGACTGTTTCTGGAAATTGCCTATCTCACCACCTACCCGGACGACGCGCACTGCGCCCCGCGTTCAGTGCGCTGTCATCCGAAAATGGTCCTCGAGCAGATTTCACCGCCTCTGTGGAGTGGATACTGGCGAGAAACGGATCCCCGTTCACCGTCTGTACCGAGGAGGATCTCGCCAGTTCCACTCCGGACCCAGATCCCAGTCAACTACCACCCTGCGGCGCGGAGCTGCCCGAGCCCACCACAGACAGAGTGCCAGAGCCTGCCACGGTCGTTGAGCCATCGCAATCAGGAGCAACAGAGCTGACGATCGCCCCGGAGCCTGAGCCCCAAGTGTCCGACCAGGTGCGAGAGCCGACAGCACAAGCGACGGTGGACACAGCTGTGGAGATCGCAGGGGCAATGGAAAGCCCCGCCCACGGCGCCACCGCTGGGGGTGAGCATGAACTGTTAGCCTGGGAAAATATCCCACCCGCTGGTCTGCCCATTTCCAGCTCCTTTGGCGTTGAGTCTGGAGGATCCCTCAACTCCGCTTTCAGCCTCCGAGGCCCAGACTCTGCCTCGGTCCTGCAACCCAGCGGCTCCACCATGGCTTCCAGCTCCCTCGTCTCCACCGGAGCCCGTCAGTCCACCAACTCCGCCGGGCTCCCTCGTCCCTCTGGCTCCGCCTTGGTCAGTCATTCCCCTACCTCCACCTTGGGACTGCACTCCTCCAGCTTTGCTCCATCCTTCCGTCCCTCTGGCTGCGTTGGGCTCCACCTTCCCTCCAGCTCCACCTCAGTCCTCTGTCACTCCGGCTCCGCCGTGACCTTCCGGATCTCTGCCTACACCTCGGTCCCCGAAGCCTCCGGCTCCACCTTGGCCCTCTGGATCCTAGGCTTCACCCTGGCTCTTTGGCTCTCTGTCTCCGCCTCGGGCTCCTCCGCCACCTGCTCTGCCGCCGTTGGTCGGCCCCCTGGAGTCATCAGCCCTTCCTCATCCATGGCTCCTCCCTCCGTCGGCTCCACCGTGGGTCGTCATCATGGCTGTGGCCTGGGTCCCGCCTGGCTAATCCTGCTCCAAGTCCTTCCTGTTTCCTCCATGGCTCCTCCCTCCATCGTCTCCTCCCTGGACTCTGTTTGCCGTCCTCCTCCCAGGAGTCCATCCTCCGCCTGAACCTCCACCAGTTTTGTTTACCGGATTTCCTGCCAGCACTTTTCCATCACACTTCCACTCCTTTGTCCTCCTCCTAAGTCCCCCACCATGTGCTCCATTTGCTCCCCATGTGCTGCGTGACCTAGTTTCTCCCATGTGTGTTTGTGTTATCTGATCCACCTGTGTCTCGTTAATTACCTTGTTTAATGGTGTATTTAACCCTATGGGGTCTGAGGTGATTTTAGGGCCTTTGAGATTTTTTGACATGCCCTGACATTTGTGCTTATTTCAGCTACTTATAACATATTATTGGCCAACATGTATTTTTTTTTGTATTCAGCACAAACTGTGCTACAATAATATGTGAGCAAGATGGATGTACATGTTTGCATTTTTTAGAAAAAAAAAATATTACGCATGGTTAGTAAGTTTTGGGGGGAACAAATGTAGCTGAAATAAGGCCATAAAACCCATACTGAATAGTTCTGAATAAGACATCTGAGTAATCAGTCTTGTAGGCTAGAATATTAACATCAAAATGATGTGAAAATCATTCTGCTTACTCATTCACAGAAAACAATATATTGATTTAAATTTTGTAAGACATGTTTTGTGATAGTCAAGCTTTATGCGAGGGAGTGACAATAGCCATGAATATTTAGTGATTCACACCTGAGAGACAAAGAGCTGTCCCCTAATGGCCCATCAGTGAGTCATGTGACTGTGAGGCAGGTAAGAGAGAATGTGAGGAGATTGAAAAAAACAATGTTTTATATTATTTGTATTTTATTTACAACACAGTATAATAAAAACATACATAATGAAGGTCAAAGACACATTATTGTGCACACTTATCTAATCACAGAGATGTGGACAGACTTTGAGTCATTCCTGAAAACAGATTATGTTCAACAAGTGAAACAAGTAAACCATACCTGATATTTAAGTGTTTGCTGCTTCTTTCCATGGATTCAAGAACAAAAAAAACATCATCAGTAGTCAAGGAGCTTGTTTTACCATTGAATATCAGTGTAGTTGAACATCTGATGCTGGTACAGTGCTCTCAGAGGAAAACAGTTTGAAGAGACTCAAGTGAAAGTCAGCAGGATTCATCTGTGGTGCAGGTTTCTGATCACTAAAAAACAAACAACCAAAAAAAACAAAAATAAGCAAGTTAATATCAGGAGCATCTGTATATATATAGATTTTGTAGTCATAGACTCACGCATGCTTTGTACTATCGTAAAAAAGGACATTTTATATCTGAGAAACGAATTATTATTGTTTAGCACGTTATAAAAATCTAATTATTAATAATAAACATGGTCTAAACATTCTTAGACTCGTAGCATTCATCATGTTACAGTGTACACTCATATTACTTTTATATAGGCTATTGTTTTATATTATATAGAGCATGAAAACATCATTGTGTAGTAAGAAATTTAAATACAATGAATTGTCTATCATATTGATAATGTTTCACTCGATTTCAAACATTTTAGTCAGGAATTATATTTTGGGAAAAACCCAACTATGATTTTGTAGTCATATAGCCTAGTACAGTATATATGATTTTATAGTACAATATGATTTTTTAGTCATAGACTCACACACGCTTTGTACTATCGTAAAAAAGGACATTTTATATCTGAGAAACGAATTATTATTGTTTAGCACGTTATAAAAATTATATTTGTGAACATAGTATTAATAATAAACTTGGTCTAAACATTCTTAGACTTAGCATTCGATTTCAAACATTTTAGTCAGGAATTATAATTTGGGAAAAACCCAGCAAGTAAATGTGTTCAAGTTTATGTCACAATAACACGTTAACTAATGCAAAAAATAAATATTACTTACTCATCAAATTGATCTTCTGCTCCACTGGATGAAGCAGCGCATCGCATCTGGTTCTTCTTCTTAGGTAAATCCTGGCTAATTCCTCTCAGCGCGTTTTCTTCTGAGGTAAATTCTGTGTTATTCACTCAGCGCGTCTTCTTCCAGAAACGAACAGTAGCCGCGAAGAACTTGACTATCCTCACACTTTGTTTACGTTGGGCGTTTACATGTGCACGCGTCTCACGTGGATATTATCATATGAAGATCATGTGCGCTGTGTAAGATCATATGTGATCCTGCTCGTGGGCGGGATCACATTAGAGATAATGAGTTTAGACGGGAAAGACTGAACATTGTGTTGGTTCATACGGATTATTTTAACACAGAATATTTGTTTTCGATAAGACTTATTTCATTTAAAATTAGACACTCCAAGCTTTCTATATCTATATCTCTCATGTCTGTCTGTCAAGTATTTGCTGAGTTTCAGTTCATTTTAGTGACACGTTTCAGATGGATATTCGCGGAGACAGAGAAGAAAGAGACCGCACCCTGTTTGTTTTCTTTATTTTACAAAAGCACAAAGTTTTGTTGTTATTGTGAGTGTACACAAATTAAAGTAGACACTTAACAGTTTCGAATGATATATAACACTTATTTGTGTGACTAAAATCAAAAGCATTTTTAGTGTCTTTCGCACTGATCTTAAAAAAAGTGAGCTGGTCGCATTGGCGCAACTGTCGACCCCAGGGAGTTAAAGTATGGTCTGTCCTATGTTTCCTTGTCGAATCTTAATCGTCATTCCCCGTTGTGCTACCTGTGTGTTCCTGCCTGCCTTGTACTCATCGTTTCCTGGATATTAAAGACGGTGTTTGTGAAATTCTCCTCGTTCCTCGCAGTAGTGCAACCGTGACAATTTTACTTTCTCCTCAATACCACAACAATGTACGATAATCAACCAGTAAATGAACAGAGTAAATAAACACTCATGCTCAATCTCCGTCACTGTGGACTACACGGTCTCAGTGCACGAATATTCCCCGCACTCAGAGAAACGCGAAATCCAGCCAATCCAACAGCTGAACTGCTACGCTCGAAAACTGCAATGAGGACTTCCTTTTTTTCCTACAAGCAAACCATAACGTTTCCCAGCTCATGCATGCTCAAAACAGATCAGCAAGACCACACTCTCAGGAAAGCACTACCTTCTTTTCCTCTCGCTACGACACTGCACAAAGCGCACAAGGAAGTCCCTAGCCGCAGGGAGGTGTTATCACAGGCTCTCCTTTTTTCCCTGGTCACACTCTCCCCTGCCATAAGTCAACGTCCTCGTGGACTTTCTTCTTAACCATCTACAGCGCCTTTCAGTTTTTCCTGATGTGTACATTACCATGCCTGCCAAAACTTGAGACAAGACATCAGGACTAAAGGATACCGCATTGCAAGCAGATAGTGCTATCGGTGGATGTGATCTTCGCTCAGCTGGGGTAGACAAACTAGTCCTTTGAGCGGGAACTGGACACACCCCACTAGTGTTCGGAATGGGGTCTGGAGGTATGACTTCGACGCATCCCTTGTCATAAAGGTTTCATCCCCATTATCATGTTCATTAAATCTTCTACAGTTCGCCATGTCTCCTGCACAACTACACACTCAATATCCGAAGACACCGAAAATCCCTCATCACATTGACTTACAACTTCCTTCACATGAGGTATCCTGCTACGTGGCGCTGGTACTGGAATCGGTAATGGACGAGGTTGAAAATGAGACCGATGTACCCTCTTTTGTCCTCCTCCTCCATCTGGTTCCACTACATACGTAGTCCCTTGAACGTCTCTCACAACATAAACCTCTGGTGCCCATGCATCCTGGATTTTATTTCTCCCCATTGGACGGTGTCTTAGATACACTTGTTGTCCGACTTTGAATTCAGGGCAATATATCGCTCTCATGTCTAGCAGCTCGTTCCTCTGCTTTCTTCTTTGCATACTCCTTCGCTCTCATATGGGCTTCTTGGAGTCGTTCCCTGTGAACCGACAACCAACTGGAGTCCGTGCCTTCCCCAGGCTCCCAACCCAACAATGCATCGATTGGAAGGTGTGGTTGTGTCCCAAATAACATATAATATAAAGAATACCCCGTCGAAGAATGAGGAGTTGCATTGTAGGCATACACCATCTCTGGCAGATGCTCAGGCCATCTTCTCTTTTTCTCGGGCAGCAACGAGCGTAACAGGTCATGCAAGGTGCGACTGAATCGCTCACACTGGGGATTTCCATGCGGATAATATGGGGTAGTTCTTGTCTTCCGAACCCCATACAACTTGCAAAGTTCGCCTATTACCGCGCTCTCAAAGTTTCTCCCTTGGTCAGAGTGCAGTCTTTCTAGCACTCCATACCTAAGAAACCACTCTCTCGGGAGGACCTTAGCCGTGGTATCGGCTTTCTGGTCTCTGATCGGGAATGCTTGGCTAAACTTGGTAAAAACATCGGTCACCACCAGAACATGTTCTCGACCATCAACAACCACCACCTCCAATGGTCGAGAAGCCAGAAAAGGGGTCCAGGATGGCCGAATCTTAGGCTGTGGCATCTTAGCAAGCACACAACATTGACAGTTTTTTACCCACGTGTCTACAGCCTCATACATTCTTGCCCAATAGTACCTTGGTTTGAGCAAGCTCAGCGTCCTTTCGATTCCTTGGTGCCCCATTTGGTTATGTACGCACTGCAGCACTGGTTCAATTAAGCAAGAGGGAAGTAGCAGTTGTTGACACTCACCCAATAAGGTGTTATCAATTACTTGATACAATAGTCCTCCATCTTCCTTGAACTTATCCCATTGCTTGAGTAATGACTTCACCTGTTGAGGCAGCCCTCGTCTCTCCCGAGCAGAGGGCTTCCTCTGACCACGCCAAAACTGCTTAACAAGGCTTAGAGAGGGGTCGGCATCCTGAAAGTGACAGAGCTGCTCCCTAGTATACCCAGGTAATGTTGGAGTGTTTCCGAGATCAGAATCTGGGCTACCTTCCTCTTCAACTAGATTCCCTAGGACCGGTCTAGCTGTGCCGAGGTCTGGTTCTACAGTGGTACCCCCATATACCTCATTACAGATGGCCACACAATAATCATACTCGGCGTCTTCGGTCACCTCCTCCCCTTATTCTAACCCCAGTCTCCTAGACAGAGCGTCAGCCGCTGTATTACAACACATAGCCGGTAGCGAACTTCAAAATTGAACACAGCCAACTGTGCCATCCATCTCTGTTCCACTGCCCCCAACCTAGCCATGTTAAGATGACATAATGGGATGTTGTCCGTAAGTACCATGAACCAAGATCCCAGCAGATAACCTCTAAATTTCTCTACTACAGCCCACTTTAAGGATAAGAGCTCCAGTTTTAGACTGCTGTAATTCCGGTCATTATGTTCAACACCTCTTTGCCTCCGACTAGTGTAGACTATTACCCTATTCTTCCCACCTTGGTACTGTTACAAGATCGCACCCAAACCCCAGCTACTGACATCAGTCTCCAATACAAACGGGAGGGAAAAGACGGCATATCCCAGCACGGGAGTGCAAGTAAGCTCTTCCTTAAGATGCTCGAATGCCTGTTGGCACTCTGATGTCCAAGCGCCCTGGAGTAACTTATCGCACTGAACCCCACTGCCCATTTTGGTGCACATATTTATGACGTCGTGCAAAGGTCCTGCCACCTTAGCGAAACCCGCGATAAATCGGCAGTAATAACTGCAAAATCCTAAAAAGGGCCGCAGTTCCTTTACTGTCTTTGGCACTGGCCACTGCACTACTGCGCTGACTTTGCTGGGATCAAGGCCTACACCTTGAGCCGATACTTGGTGCCATAGAAACCTTACTTCTGTTTGTAGAAAGTGACATTTTTCCACTTTTAACTTCAATCCAGTCTACCTCAGTCGGCGGAATACCGTTTCCAGACTAGCCAGGTGAGTCTTGAACATACTCGAATAGACCAGCAAGTCATCCAGGTAAACGAGGACTATTTGAAACACCAGATCGCTCATTACGGCCTGCATGAGCCTCTGGAATGTCACCGGCACGTTACAAAGGCCGAACGGCATACGTAAATACTCATACAGTCCGAAAGGTGTGACAAAGGCGGTCTTATGTTGGTCCTTTTCATGGACAGCCACCTGGTGGTAGCCACTTGCCAAGTCGATGGTGGAAAACACCTAGGCCTTACACAGCGCATCTAGGCTTTCATCTATTCTCGGCAGGGGAAACGCATCTCGCTGAGTCTTCAAGTTCAGTTTGCAGTAGTCCACACACAGCCGTAGACTCCCGTCGGCCTTACTGACTAAGACTACTGGTGAAGCATATGAGCTGGAACATTCTCGAATAACTCCCTACTTAAGCAGTCCGGAAATGTGCTCCTTAACCTCCTCAAATTGATTTGGAGGGATCCGTCTGTAGGCTTGTGTGACCGGCACGTTATCAGTCACAGGAATCTCATGTTTTACGAGATCGGTGTACTCAAGATCCTCGTCACATACTGCAAACACATCGGCGTACTGCCTCAACAATGCACGCAACTCAGCCTGTTGCTCAGGAGTTCCCCCTATCCACACTCTGTCTAAAGGGCTCTGCAAATCTCCTTGAGTCTCCATCATCGACCTCAAACTAACCATAACTTCCTCATGGTCTCGGAAGGTCCGCTGGAATGCTACGTCGCACAAACCACTTTCCAAATTTAAATTATGAATAAGGCTACACGATTTTAAATTGTCAAAACAGAAAAATGGCATCCCTCAATGGCCTCTGCATTGTCAAAAGCAAAAACATCAAACAAACTGTACAAAAGATTTCCAGACAGTCTATAATCAAAAAGAGAACGTGACAGAGCCCTATGTGGTAATGTTCATGAAAGAGGTGCTCTAACTCAGATCCCCAGGTTGAGCATCACTATAAAAACAAGCACTTCCTGTCACCCACCCACCCTCCAAACAAAGACAGGTGTGGAAAGTGACACACATAAGTGCATTTACTGTGAACAGGAACAGAACAATATCTCCAGAGAACCAAGAGAAACATTTATTTTATTAGTAGTCCAAATGCAATCTGCATGACAACTTATCTTACAAATCTATAGAAATAATTTTTAGTTTAATTTTCTATGAATGAGCATGTTTTTATTTATTTATTTAAAAAAATTTATTTATAAAATGGATAGTTCTTGTCCTTGATTCTGATTGATTGAGACGCGTTCGAAGCTGTTGTAAATCTACAAACATACACCTCTTTGTTTCTGCATATGTGTGATGCTCGGCAACCACTTTGTTGCAACTACAACCATTTCTGAGGAACTACATTTTTTGGTGGAAGAATGCTTTTATTAATATCATTATTATATTTTATATGCTTTGTTTTATTTTGTGAAACCTTGCTACATATATGGAATAACCGTTTTATAAAAGCAATACGCCGTGAAGCCATGGTTTACAGTGAATTTTTAACAGCTTATAATTTCACCATTAAACCACGGCTTCTTGGGGCTTATTGCTTTATTTTGGTGTTTTGCCTTTATTATGATACGACGGTGGAGCGCAGACAGGAAGTAAAGTGGGAGAGAGAGAGGTGGGCAGGATCGGGAAAGGGTACATGACGATGTTAATGTATTTGGTCTTGGCGGAATAGATCTGCAACGCTGCTGCTGCTGCTGCTGCTGTTGCGGCAGAGCAAGTACCGAGACTTGCTACTGCCAATACATCCACAACATGCTGCTGTGAGCATGTAAGAAATATTGCTGCTGCACATACAGCATATATGAATAACCCCCATAGCATACATGATCACCCCGTAGCAGATCTATACAGGTGGAGCTGGGGAAGGTGG
>NW_015542412.1:239208-239479 GCF_001515605.1 Sinocyclocheilus anshuiensis | reverse complement strand
GTAAATTACTCTACAAACATACACCTTTGTTTACATTTGTGTGTTGCTCTTTGTTGCAATTGTTGCAACTACAACCATTTCTGAGGAACTACATTTTTTGGTGGAAGAATGCTTTTATTATTATATTTTTTATATTTTATATGCTTTGTTTTATTTTGTGAAACCTTGCTACATATATGGAATAACCGTTTTATAAAAGCAATACGCCGTGAAGCCATGGTTTACAGTGAATTTTTAACAGCTTATAATTTCACCATTAAACAACGGCTTC
>NW_015542412.1:230506-238969 GCF_001515605.1 Sinocyclocheilus anshuiensis | reverse complement strand
CCCCCCCCCCCCCCACACGTGTTAGATAGCTTTTAAAAATTCTGCACATCACCACTATTTATCGCAGCAACAAGCTACGACCACTCTTCAGTAACCACACACAACATTGTATCTGCACTTTCCTCTGTGTTTACCAACATGACGTAAACACAAGAACAAATCAATCAAGGATGGATTTCTTTTTTCTCTGAAAAATCTGAGAACATTCATTTCTGTATGTACTTGATTAATAATAGAATTTCAGATCATTTTAATAAAAAATATCTTATTTAGGGCAGGTTTACCTTAAACATAAAAAAACAAATCTTTCACTGAATGTTGACACTGAGGGACAAAAACCTGAAGAGTAAGTGTGGGAAATGTTTGTGCATTTGTGTGAATATGTGTGTAGTTGTCACTCACCATCCCGCAGCTGCAACTGTCTAAGGTACAATGGGTTTTGCAGGACGTTACATCGTCCCAGTTCATCCTCTCTGGTCACCAACATCAGATCTGAGTATATAAAGATTGTTACCTAGAGAGAGAGCATGAGAGAGTGTAAATTCAGCAAAAATTGATCAAATGCAGATGTTTCAAAAGAGCATTTGGAGTCATATGCAATACATGTGATGCATGCAGTCGTAATTAACTCTTCATAATTCACCCAAAGACTGCTGAAGATAATCAAGTAATATTTTTGTTTAAACTGAGCCTTAAACTGAGTAATTATGGGACAGTTACGGGGGTTGTGTTATCTATAAATGTGTATGCACATGTGAACAAATTTTCAGATGGCAAGAAGCAAAGAAAAGATGTTTTCTTTAATGTTAATGTTTAAAGAGAAAAGATGCCTTTAAGGTTAGTGCAATTATTACACCTTGTTGCTCCCTAAATGTTTGTTCCATTCTGTTTAACACAGTTTAAGAGAATTTTTACCATGCTTTCAATTGTTAACATGGTTCACAAAACAGCATTCACTTCAATGGAATCTGATGATTACACTTGTCAGTGCATTTTGCAACACTCTGTTTACATTTAACTGAATTGAACTTGGTATAGTGGTAAAGTTCTTGCCTAGTGTGAAAAGGGAATATTAACCTTCTACATACACACATACACATACACACACATATACATAAAGTGTAAAAAATAAATAAATAAACCAACAAAAACTGCAAATTAAAATTTTCAAACAGTGTTTTTCGTTGCATGCAAATGAGCTGCATGATTATCGTGGAACAGTCACAGCTTACCAGTTTCAAGTGACAGAGTGGACAGAATTTTAAGTTTAAAAGAATTTGGCATTTAAAACTCATTTGTGGAATTCATTCTGTCTCAGCATTTTGAACAAAAAAAACGTTTTTACAACCCAGTAATCTCCATTAAATTTATTAGATATACAGTTATGTCTACGTGATGTGCAAAAGGCTTAAGTAATTTGTTTTACATTTTAGAGGCACAGCGTACTTAAGTACAGTTTTTACACATTATCTGGGAAATGGTTAAATAACTGAGAAACATTGTTGTCTGACCATGGTTACAGGCTTCTTCAAATTGACAGAAGTATACAAAACAATCAATATAAGCATGTTTTACAAACAATGTTCATGCAGGGCAGCAGTGTCTACCAGAGGGTCTGCCCACACAGTCTCAGGGGAACCACTCTCTACAGCCTGTTAGTTAATAGCATGTTTCAGGAGAACAACTACTCCTACTAGTGTATGATTTGCCCACCCATTGATCAGTTTCGTATGTTGCTCACCACAAGTATGGCAGAGCTCTGAAAGGTCATCTTTTGAAGATATGTGGATAATCATGGGCTTATGACATTGTCATACACAGAACACTTACAAAATAAAAAGTCTTCCCAAGAGGTTGTGTAGCCTTATTCATCTCTGAAGAATTCAGGTGGCATGCAAGGTTAGGCAGGTAACAATTCATAAACATGAGCTAAAGAACTAGACCAAGCAGAGTGACAGCCCTGTTGGAAAAACCAGCATATGCAGGTTAGGTATGTTTTAAAGCATAGGTGCTGGTTTGAGCTGGTTTAAGCTGGTCCTTAGCTGGTCATGTGCTGGTCCTAAGCTGGTCCTAAACAACTAGCTCCTGCTCAGGACCAGCTTAGGACCAGCACATGACCATCTTAAACCAGCTCATGACCAGCTAAGAACCAGCTCAAACCAGCACCTATGCTTTAAACATACCTAACCTGCATATGCTGGGTTTTTTTTTTTTTCAACAGGGAGGACCCTCACATACTGTCCAAGTAGGTACTACATTTGAACTTACTTCAAGACTGTTAAAAAAGGGTGTTTTATATACTATGAATTCTCTTCCCCGATCTGTCAAAAGTTTTTTTGGTGCACCAAATCTGAATGAGAAATCAAGGATGAATGGCCTGCACTTTTGGTCTTGAGTAGACACAATTCAGGCCACTTGGTGAAATAATCTACCATCACACAGTAATTGTGGTAAACCTTCCAATTATTAAGTCTATTATAACTAATTCCAGTCTAGGCCATGTGAATTGATATGGAAATAAATGTTTGTGTAGAATAAAGTTGTCTGTATATTTGTTTTGTACTACTTGTATACTAAATATGTACATTTTTGATGGTATGCTTTCTTTTCTTTTATAGATGTTCTCCTAGCCTGGCACTGATGTAAGGACTCAGTAAGGACGATGCTAACTCAGTGACAGAAAGAAAAGAGGAGGCAGCAGGGAGAGCGAGACTCCTAGATGTCCAAGGAGAGAAGTTTGGGCAAGGCCTGTGCTCTTTCTTTGGGATTTATTATTATTATTATTATTTTATTGCATGATGGCTGTTTGTTGTGAAAATTGTTATACTCAATTTTATCAGGAAATTCAGCCTTACACTGCAGGTACATACTGTGCATCTGAAAAATGAGATACGTCTCGTATTAACATTTTAACATGATATCAGTTTAACTTAACAAGAGTTTAACTTCCTTGTGTTTAGGCTACTATATATAGGACTCCAAGATTTGGGATTTATGTCATATGACTTTTTCGAAATCTTGATGTCCTGCTCCATTCCAGACTGGTAAAATCTGCTGATTACAACATGCTGATGTTTCTTCACTCCACAATGTCCACAAAGGGCATGAAACAAAAATACTGTGTGCCTCCTCAGGTGACAGAACCACTCTGACCAGATGCTGACTCTGGTTTTTGTCTCTTCAGCACATGTAATATAGCCTGCCAGCTGTATTAGTAAATGAAGGTCAGAGTTTGGCCCTAGGTAAGGATTATAAAACACTCACTTACTCCTCAGTGTGAAATTTTCAGATCTTCGCTTTATGCAATACCATTCTTGGCTTGAGAAGCCTCCTGGGTAAAGGTTATATAACATTTCTTTATTCCATCACATTAATCCATTTACCTTCTCATGTATCTTTTCTGTTCTGGTTTGGTAACTTACAAAGTCATACATTCCTTACTTTGTGTGACTCCAATTAGGGGGTTAAATTAGTCTACAGATTAAACAATAAAAGGTATGATGGATTAGAGAGCTTATAAATGAGGTCGATGGCCTTGTTGAAAGGTCTTTGCTTCCTTAATTGATTTGTTTTTTTACTTTATGTACTGAATATGCTTTGTTTTGAATGCTGCAATGCATTTATGCAATGTGTTAAAGAGGTCATGACATGAGAAATCAAATTTGCCTTGATCTTTTGGTATATAAGAGGTCTTTGTACCATTAAAACATCCTGCAAGTAGGTGCACTAAGCAATATTTGAAAAACGCTTTTGACCACAGTGTTGGATCAAGTCCCAAAACACACTTGTAGCCAATCAACAGTAAGGGGCATGTATAGTAATGATAGAGAGAAGAGAGCACTCAATTTGACAGAACAGGATGGATATTAGCAGATCAACTATAGATAGAGAGATGGCAGATAAAAAAAGAAGAAAATATCAGAGGAACAAAACATTAAAAAGATGGGTTACGATCAGGCAAAAGGTAGGACCCACATAAATATCGGAGCAGCTTTCCAGTGGTGGAGAGAACTCTAGGAGCGGGAAGGCTTGGAATTGGACGCCGAGGTTGCGTTGTTTCTTCTTTATAGGTGAGTAACGCAGATTTTGCTTTGTTTCACAACTTATCTGTGTTGGCTTTTGTTTGAATATGCTTGTGTGTCATCTTTGCTCGTTTCCGCGATCATCGTTGCCATGGTTGTGTATGTACGTGTGGGGCGAAGATATCAAAATAGGGGTGAGGTCCTGTTGGGGTATGGGTGTGTTTGTTTTGGTGCTTGCAAATATCAACATCGTTTGGCAAAAATCGCTTAGTGCACCTTTAATCAAGCTCCTAAAATGGCTCGTTTTGGATCTGAGGTGCAAGATGACGTCACCTTGGCACAAACATTTGCATAAACCCTGCCTCCAGAGCAAGACATCGACGAATCTTCTCACCATAGGCCCCACCCACTGGCGCTCAGTCGCTTAACGGTTGACACTTGATTACGCTGAATGCGAGTGTTGCGTCACGTCAAAAGCAAATAGAAATTACAATCACTGCAACTATTTTGTCTACACTGGACAGAGTATACAGATGCGCATTCGCTTTCTGACACAGTCCACGCACTTGAGTCTGTCAATAGAACAAATGAAGTGAAAGAACATTCACTTTGACGCATTTGGTTTAAACAGCTCGTTTGCATCTTTGTACAGACATCAGAAGGTTCCCAACGTAAGGAACAAGTGGATAGTTTGTTTTAATGGCATGCCAGATCGTGTCAGAGGATTAATCTGAACATTTTGTTTTGTAAACGAGGCAGTGTCATGGAGAGTTCACAAAGTAACATTTGTTGAAAGATGAAGCGGTACTAGATCTGACTGCAGCTGCATCACAAACCATATGTAAATGATTTCATAATGCTTTGTCTGGAAATGACTGTTTTTTTTTTCATGTTGTCAAAGCACTCACATGCAATAGTGAGGGGGCATTGATACTGTTTCCTATGCAATGACGTTAGGCAATTATAACAGTGGCCAATTCCTGACAAGCCTTAAAGGACCCACCCCTTAAAACAGGTCGTGTTTGGGGGGGGGGGCAAAAAAAAACTTTATTAACATTATAAGTAAACCTCAAGGAACATATTAAAATAAATAATAATAAATCCATGTCATGACCCCTTTACATTCTGACTATCACACCAGAGATAAAGATGAAATTATCTATAAAGTTCATTGTATACCAGTAAAAATCATTTGACCTCATTTAAAGATTTATAAAATTTCACTACATTTAGAATGGTCATGGAAAACGATTTCAAGCGTAAAATGCCCTAAATGCACATTCACAATATGCAGAGTGTCTCTTACCTTGATAGAAAAATGCTTGCTCTCATATAAAATCATTTCTTCAGAGATCATCAGTGTTCTGTTTGGGCTACACAGATCTACAGGCTTCAGAAGAGAAAGAAATGGACTCTTAATCAGATTACAAGGTAAACCACTTTTAACTCATATAACATTTACAGTATAATATTAGCTCCATGTTTGAAGAAGGTTATAGAAGAAACACAATCACTACTAACATATGCAAATCGCTGAACCTTGCAGTAACTGCTCTTTACAGAGTACTTAACCCACACAGTACACATACCTATCTCTTACCACATTATTTTCTAAAATAGTACACTGTAACTTGCAATTTCTGAAATTGTGTTTGTAGGTACATAGGTTACATCAGACTTGTTGTGTGACATTCTGTCTATCTTCAAAAACCATAAAAAATATATGGTTTGTGATTTTTTTTATAAATATGATGAATGTGGTATGGTAAATATGTTTTTGTGGAAAATTTATGAAACATTTAGACAGATTTACATTAGAAACTAAAATTGTCTGTTCCTATTCATAACTCTTGGTATTGTTGGTCCTATGCAGCTCATGGTAATATTAAAGCTGCAGTCCGTAACTTTTTTGTGTTCAAAATTTATATAATAAGCGAATACACCATGAATCCATTTTCCAAACCGTGTTTTTGGCTAAACCGTGAATCACTACGGTACACCTATATTTATATTATATGTTTATATTCGGACTTTTTTAGACTGGTTCTGGTGGAACCGCTGCGGAGTAGCCCAGTACCTGCGTGATTCGCCATAGACATAAACAGAGAGAAGTAGCTCCGGCTACAATGTTCTTCCACAAGACGCACGCAGTTCTGTTTATTAACCACAAGAGCGCCAAAAGTTACGAACTGCAGCTTTAAAGAATTTTAGGTTTACGAAGGACTTTTTAAAACTCTATAAACAAGTTTAGTACTGTGTTGGGCTGCCATTTAATGTCCAATATAAAATCTAGGTCATGCAGCAAAACAAGCAAACCATTTTGTGGTTACAAGAATCTCAGAATAGATCACTACTAGATCTGAGTAGTTCATTTTATTTAATGCTTGTATTTATTTTGAAGATATGGCAGATTTACCTGCACAAAGATGGGGAAGATAAGGATTTTGGGTGTAACTTTAACGTAGGTACCATAGTTGGCATGAGGCATGTGTGACCTCACAATGGTGCAGTTCTGGTAGTTGGCAAAGTTCTGTTGGTAGTTTCCGCTGTGCTGTGTTTTGGATTTGCTGTTGGCAGAGCGACGCAGAAAACATGTTCTGCTTGCCAGTCCAGGGGCTGACTGGGCATTAGCAGTCGGAGGGGGTGGAACAGGGAACATCTGGCCACCTGGTAGAAAGAAAGGTGAGATTCCCCTTCAGGAACTCAAGCTGCGTCGAGATCGCTTTGGGAATGCCCCTGCGTGACCGCGTTCTGAAGCACATGTGAAATCAGTCCAATGGAGCAGCGAGACGTCACGAGCGGGGTGACGTGAGCGCCAGGAAGTATAAAAGCGCATCCGGCAGAGCGCAAGTTAGCTTCTGCTCTTCAGTAGCGCTCTGTGTATGTGTCAGTCTATTTACTGTTGTCTGTCAGTCCACAAGCATTCAAAAGAATATATCAAAGTCTAAACTAATATCTATGGCGAGCAAACGGCATTACAGACGTTGTGTGCCTCACTGCCCACACTATCTGGCAGCGGGGAATACACACGATCTCTGTGTTGTTTGTTTAGGAGCGGAGCATGCACGGTTAGCTTTCGAGGAGCTGATTGTCATCACTGCGAGTTACTCTCGCTGCGTATGCTCCGCTCTCGCCTGGCTGTGTTTGATGAGAGCGGCCAGGCTCGCGATCCCGCTGTTGCCGAGGCACGGCGTAGACTGTTGTCGTGGGGATCGCGGGTGGATTTAGCAGAGGGATCCGAGACAGGCTAGATCCGCGGCTCTCTCTCAGTGTTCGGAAGCCCGCGCTGCGGTTTCTTCCCCCCAGAGAGAGAGCCAGACGCTTAATCTATCTTCCTCCGAGGAGGAGGATGTGATGAGTGTCGAGACAGAGACTGTGGACTCGCCACCACAGTCCCTCGCGTATGAGGTGTGATTCGTGCAGTCGCCAAAATAAAATATCGTTTGGCCAGCCGAGAAACAGGACGTTCGTCCTAAAAGTAATTATGGGGTGTGATTTGTGCAGTCGCCAAAATAAAATATCGTTTGGCCAGCCGATAAACAGGACGCTCGTCCTAAAAGTAATTAGACAAGTGTTTTCTGGAATCCAGATCACAGCCTTCACAATGGGGCCTTCCGTTTTTCCCCGATCTCCATGCTGAGGTGTCAAGATCGTGGGAGAAACCGTACTCATCCCGTATTTACAGCCCCACAGTCTCGAATTATTCAAAAGAACATCGTGGGGCTGAATGATAAGGGATATGGGGCGATGCCAGTGGTGGAGCAGACGCTTGCGAGCTATCTCTCCCCATCCTCAGCATCGTCCCTGAAGGCCCCGAAGCTTCCCACCAGGCCCGTTAGGCTTACATAGAGTCTGGTTGGGAAAGCTTATACGGTGGCAGGTCAGGCTGGTGCATGTTTGCACACCATGGCGGTGTTACAAGCATACTTTTTTGGCAGCGTGGAAACTTCTACCAAATGTCTCAAAATGGGTCCTGCAGATTGTAGAGGTTACAGAATCCAGTTCGGTTCTCGTCCGCCTCGTTTCAACGGGGTCATCCCCACACTAGTGGGCCCCGAGCAGGCTCTGGTAATGGAACAAGAAGTAGATACTCTCTTGAGGAAGGGGGCCATAGAACGTGTTCCTCCTCTCTCGAGAGCGTCCGGGTTCTACAGCCGTTTCTTCATCGTTCCAAAGAAGGATGGGGGGTTGCGTCCAATCTTAGATCTCCGTCTTCTGAACCGCACTATCAAACGGCTTTGGTTCAAGATGCTCACTATCAAGCAGATAGTATCTCAGATCCAGTCAGAGGACTGGTTTGTTACGATAGATCTCAAAGACGCTTATTTCCATGTTTCCATCATCCCTCAACACTGGAAGTTCCTAAGGTTTGCCAATATCGAGTTCTTCCCTTCGGCCTGTCACTCTCACCCCGCACTTTCACAAAGTGTGTGGATGCTGA
>NW_015542412.1:224738-230496 GCF_001515605.1 Sinocyclocheilus anshuiensis | reverse complement strand
TGGAGATGCTGGCCGTGTTTCGAGCTCTGACACACTTCCTTCCAGACCTAAGGGGGCATCATGTGCTTGTCCGCAAAGACAACACATCGGTGGTCTCCTACATCAATCGGCAGGGGGGTGTGCATTCGCGCCCCTTGTACAAGCTGGCACGCCAGATCCTTCTGTGGGCTCAGGGGAAGCTGTGGCCGAGGCTTCGTCTGTACGCTTTTCCCCCGATCGCTCTGCTCCCGGGAGTTCTGGCGAGGGTACGCCGGGATGCGGTCCATCTGTTGCTAGTAGCCCCATTCTGGCCGGCCTGAGTATGGTTCTCAGACTTGGTGGTGCTCACAAGATACACACACAGGCAGGGACTTGGTAGTATGGCGCAGTGGGTATTCTCGTTCCCAAAGCGATCTCGACGCAGCTCGTGTTCCTGAAGGGGAACGTCTCTAGGTTACGTATGTAACCATGGTTCCCCGAGGGAACGAGACGCTGCGTCTCTTTGCCATACTCCCTGCATCCGTCCAGGCGCTACTTCATCGAAGCTAACTTGCGCTCTGCCGGATGCGCTTTTATACTTCCTGGCGCTCACGTCACCCCGCTCGTGACGTCTCGCTGCTCCATTGGACTGATTTCACACGTGCTTCAGAACGCGGTCACGCAGGGGCGTTCCCAAAGCGATCTCGACGCAGCGTCTCGTTACCTCCGGGAACCATGGTTACATACGTAACCTAGAGACGTTTTAGTCAGATAACAGATCAATGAAAAGCTATTTCTGTAGTTTCCTTAGTATAAAAGAGACAATATGACAACCCTAGACTCTGCAAACAGGTAGCTGGTGAAAACTTTACCACAGCTCTCTGGGAACATTGGAAGATGAAAGGAATATGAAACGTATTTGTTTTTGCAACACACTTGCAACCAAGGTGTCACCAACCTCTTTTTTTACTGGGTCATGAGCCCCGGTGAAATACTGCTGTGCCCTAGTATAATATTACAGTTAAATCCTTGTATGTCAATGGAGATTACCATATAACGACCCGAGAAGCAACTTTCTGACAGCATTTTAGCAGTTATGTTGTGTGTTTTCTATCAGCTGTTAATAATCAATAGATTCCAAATTCGTTAATTAATCATTTTTGGATCTAATCAGTCAAATGCCTTTGCAAAAGCATCTAGAACTGTTTGTGATTCAGTTCACACTCTAAATCATTTCCTGTGGTTTCTCACATCGAAATAGTAATGGGATCATTTGTAAAACAGAACCCAAAAAGGGCACTGGATAGGATGAATTTACCTAAGTGCGTTTTAGGAAACTAGGAAAAGTCTTCTATTGTTTCATCAGTGATACAGCAGATCTTTATTGTGCATGCAGCCTGTGAACAAATCTACAATAAAGAGATTGCATATCCATATATGCATGTCAGTTTATAAAAAGAGTATCAAAATACGGGGACACTTTTGGAAAAGGTGCCAGTGCCCCAGTATTGATTAAAGCCAAGAAACTCTCCAGATTTCAATACACTAATGGCACAAAAATTGTTTACAGCAGCTTTCAAAGTCCTCTCAGTAAGTTCCCTTTTCAGTTTGTCACTTTTATGGTATGTCAGGAAGTGTTGTTTTCTTAAGCCTGTATAACACCACACCAATTCATTGGCAGCTCCACCCACTATTTAAGCTTTATCTTGCTTCATCTGTAATTGCAGCAGTGAGTGTAGCACTCATTTTAGTGGCAGCAGTCATCAAAGCTTAGAATCTTCAGGGCCATTTTTTTTCAAGTTGAAGCAGGAGCCCAATCCATTCCCCTTCCAATATTCTCCATCTGAAGTGGCCTTATCTGGTGAGTCAATAGGAGCTGCACCCCACTTCGGGCTCCAAGTGTCTATGGATGTTCGCAGTCAGATGAAACACTTTATGAAACTTCTCCCTGAAGGAGCAGGGAAGCTAGATAAAGTAGAAGTGCAAAGTCATCACACCAGTCGCATCAGCTAGATAAAATACAAGTGCAAAGTTATCACACCAGTCGCATCAAGCTCAGGCTGGGGAGCCCTGTGCAGTATTTGGCACCTGGACAGGCGCTCACACTCAGAGGTACATAAATTGCCTAGAGCTGTTTGCAGTCCTCCTGGTTCTCAAGAGTTTTTATGCAGACATAGAGGACATTTCATGTCCTGATCTGAATGTATTGCACGGCAATGGTGGCATACATAAATTGCCATGGGGGAATTTGTTTGCACCAGATTCTGATTCGTTGCTTTGTTGTCTGTTCAGATCGTGTTCTATTCTGGAGCATGTTCTCTTTCTTTAGGGGATGAAGGATTTATCCTTCGAAGGTTCTGAGGATTTGGGACGTATTTAGAAAACAGAGGTGACCCTGTTTACCTCCTCAGAGACAACACACTTTCTCTGGTACTCTCTAACTGTGGCTCATTTAGAAGTGGATGCTCTGGTCCACAAATGGTCATGTGTTCCTTCCTATTCACTAGTGCTGTGCATCCACAGCCAGAGAGCTGGAAGCTCCCTGTATGGCCCTTGAGCAAGACTCCCTAGATTTTCAGGGGCTGTCCCATGCACTCTTGGATATTATTTGGACAGCATCCCAGCCTTCTCAATGGTTAAACAATTCTGTGTGCTGAAAAGGTTTTTACTTTGTATTCTTCCTCAGAGGAGAACTTGGTGTGCTGTATTTTACAAATGTTTTTGCATCTTTTTGCAGGGCTATTTCCCTCTGTGCTCAAGGACTCGAAAGGGTCAGCCGTATCCAAGTATCGGCTCTCACTGGGTGGTTGAGGTCATCTGTGAGTCAAGTAGTAAGCAATGACAAGTGGATGTGAAAGGTCATTCAACCAAGACCATGTCTTCCTCCTGTGTTTGATAGAAAGGAGTGTTTCTGGAAGGCACTGATTGCTGGATGGGCATGGTCTATAGCATGGATCTGTTCTCCCACTCTTCCCAAGTTTTCCTTTTAATAAAGTTGGTCATGTGATACAGTACGGTATAGATATAGTACGGTTTTATTTTTTGATATTGCAAGTGTAAAATGTGACTGTCAGTTTCATGTCTTTTAATTAAATGATACTGTACATACTGTATGCATACATTAAAGTATTTAAAGTATCAATTATAGTGTTACCACTGTCACCTGGTAGAGTTATAACTGTTTCTGGTATGAGGACAGTGCTAATCAAAGCGCTCCTTGTAGTGTTGTAGACCTGTCTAGGCACTAGGAAGCCATTAGGGGACTTACTTAATGTTCTGTGCTTGTCTCCATAGATAGCGTCCAATGCCTGAAAATGTAGAAGAGTTAATAAGTGAAGACACTGAGACAAATTAAGATATACATTTAAGATATACTGTTGCATGTTCTCAATACTTTAATGAATCAAGATCAATAAACGTTGCCTTTTTCACACCATACCCATAAAAAGCATGTAAAGTAAACTGTTTTGTGCTTTTACACTGGCAGCTTTTACATTCGTACAGAAAATATAGTTATAAATTATAAAATGGTTGCTGGGTGTTTGTAAATGAGAATTATTATAACCTGACCGTTAACAAAAAGGCTCATTGCCGAAACATTCTTGCACCCTTGTTTTTGCTACATATCAGGACTGGTTAGGTAGACAATGTGAAAGGTATAAACTGTTAATGTGTAAACTCAAATGATTTTGGAAGTAATTGTGAGATGAGTTTTCCAAGCACTATTTGTGTGGCACTATATAAGTGGCTGCCTTTGTAAACAAATGTTACAAATGTGATTAGGTTTTATTTATAATTTTTGCCTTAAAACAGACTGTTCTGCAGAGTTTAGCTCTATCCCTAATCAAAACCATTTGCCTGTAATTGTCAAGTAATCCTGATTACTTTGGTTGGATTTTTTTCTGTGTGACTGATTAGGAATGGAACTAAACTTTGCAGGACAGTGGCCCTCCAGGACCAGAATGGCAAACAGCTATCTATACAAACACTAGAAAGCAAGGTAGCTTACTTGGTGTTGGAAAAATAGAGCTTTCCACGACTTTTCACATAGCAGACATTTACACATAACACATGGAAATCTCTTATCACATTTTGACATCATATTGAGACATTAAGTAGCCATGAGATCCCATACTGATGAATAATGCTTTTGTTTACCTGGCTTCCAGGGGTAATAGGTGACAGGATGATATAATTGTCCCCGTTTGATGCTTTCACACAAACTCTAAGCGTCTGAGTGCTTGTCTTGCCATCTACTGCAGTCCTCCGTTCTCCCCACAGGATTCCCGCTCCACTCCCTCCGCCTCCCACTCCCTCTGAGCCGTTGACTACAGTCCTATGGCTGGTGCGGTGGTTTGTGGGCAGAGGCGGAAGCGGTGGCGTTCTGTCCCCCCTCTTGGCTTTAGCCGGGGAAACTGGAGTGTCATAGTTAGAAGACTTGTAAGAAGGATGATGGATCAACCCCTCGAATTTGGTCTTAACAGAAGGTCCCGTACGCCAGACTACCACTGTGATCTCACTGAGACTATTTCTGAAGAGAGCGAAAGATAAAAGAACAGAAGAAGAAAGGGAAGCAAACATAAAGAGGAGTTGATTCACAATTACAGAGTTTGTTTATGTGTACTGCCTTAGCTTGGAAGATTTCCATGTCAAAGAAGGCGGAGCCACAGAACACCTTATTATTAGTTAATCACCATGGACCAATGGTATTTTTAAGATGTTTACCAGGCAGAGTGAACTTTTCCAGAAACTTTCGCTTTGGCAAACTGTTTCAAAGTCCCGAAAGGCCCTGATATACTTCAAGCACAATCAAAGAACAAAAGGTTGTGACTTAATTTCGAACAAATTCAGAAACACAGTTCATTTGGAGTTCATTCTAGGTGTTCGAAACAGCTTGCCAAAGTGAAGTTTTCAGAATGGGTTGCTCATGCTGGTAAACACCATTGTTCTGTGACAATTTGGTAATAAGTAGGTGTGGCTCTGGGGCTCCACCTCCTTTGACATGGAAATCTTCAGTCCATTAAGGTTGGACATTTGTGAGCAAAAACAAACACTGGAGAGCTTATAATTTAAAGCAATACTTACAAAGCTATTATACTGTAAAGCTACTTGCTACAGCAATATATTGTATGAAGTGCTATATAAATAAATGTGACATGACTGGAATGCTGAACTGCAGAGCAGGTAAAAACATCCACATCAGAATCAGAATCAGAATCAGAATGAGCTTTATTGCCAGGTATGTTTACACATACGAGGAATTTGTTTTAGTGACAGAAGCTCCACAGTGCAACAGAATGACAGTGACAAGACAGGACATAGATAATAAAAAGAATAATATAGAAAATAGACAATATACAAAATAGCAAAAACACAATATATAATATAGACAATTATGTATGTACAGGTATGATATGTGTAAATTTGGAATGTAAAAAAAAGTATGTGTGTTAAATAAATGTATAATAGTGTTGTGTGTTCCACGTTTATTGTCAAGTGTTCATGAGATGGATTGCCTGAGAGAAGAAACTGTTCCTGAGTCTGGCCGTTCTGGTGCGCAGTACTCTGTAGCGTCGACCAGATGGCAACAGTTCAAAGAGGGAGTGGGCTGGATGTGAGCGGTCCAGAGTGATTTTGCCAGCCCTTTTGCTCACTCTGGATGAATACAGTTCTTGGAGAGTAGGGAGGGTTGTACCAGTGATTCGCTCAGCAGTCCGGACTATCCTACGTAGTCTTCTAAGGTCAGATTTGGTAGCTGAGCTGAACCAGACAGTTATTGAAGTGCAGAGGACGGATTCAA
>NW_015542412.1:224058-224445 GCF_001515605.1 Sinocyclocheilus anshuiensis | reverse complement strand
GCACCGTCCACAGACCTGTTTGCTCTGTAGGCAAACTGAAGAGGATCCAGCAAGGGTCCAGTGATGTCCTTCAGGTGGGCCAGCACCAGTTTTTCAGAAGACTTCATGACCACAGACGTTAGAGCCACAGGTCTGTAGTCATTAAGTCCCGTAATTTTGGGTTTCTTTGGGACAGGGATGATGGTGGAGCGTTTGAAGCATGAAGGGACTTCGCACAGCTCCAGTGATCTGTTGAAGATCTGTGTGAAGATGGGGGCCAGCTGGTCAGCACAGGATTTCAGACAGGTGTCACACCGTCTGGGCATGGTGCCTTTATTGTCTTGTTCTTTCTGAAGACCTGACGCACATCATCTTCACTGATCTGGAGTGCTGGAGGGGGGGTGAGGG
>NW_015542412.1:223135-223720 GCF_001515605.1 Sinocyclocheilus anshuiensis | reverse complement strand
CCGCAGTGCTGGGGGATGGTGTCTTGTAATTGGTGATTTCTTTTAGACTTTTCCACACTGATGCCGAGTTGCTGGAAGTGAACTGAGTCCTTATTTTTTCAGAATAATTCCTCTTTGCCACTCTGATCTCCTTCTCCAGTGTGTATTTAGCCTGTTTATACAAGACATTATTCCTCTTCCTGTGAGCATCTTCTTTGGCCTTATGGAGCTGTCTGAGTTTTGCAGTGAACCATGGTTTGTCATTGTTGTAGGTTAAATGAGTCCTGGTTGGAATGCACATGTCTTCACAGAAACTGATATATGATGTCACAGTCTCTGTAAGCTCGTCCAGATCGATGGCAGCGGCTTCAAAAACCCTCCAATCAGTGAGGCTTGTAAATCCAGCTCTGCTTCATTGGTCCATTTTTTTACAGTCCTTAATACAGGTTTAGATGATTTCAGTTTCTGCCTGTAGGTCGGTATAAGATGAACCAAACAGTGATCAGAGAGCCCCAAAGCTGCCCGTGGGACAGAGTGATATGCATTCTTTATTGTGGTGTAACAGTGATCCAATATATTACTGTCTCTGGTGGGACATGTGATGTG
>NW_015542412.1:206269-222697 GCF_001515605.1 Sinocyclocheilus anshuiensis | reverse complement strand
ATTGTCTCTCAAAAGAAAGAGTCGACTCTGAATCATTTAAACGTGTCGTTTTTAAAACCAATCCCAAGCCGTTTCATGTTGACGTCAACATGAAACATTAGCATATTGCCCGCCCACTTGTTGGTCTTTTCGCGTTGGCCTGAATAAGAAAATACAAACTCTTTGCTACTAGGTGCCAGTTTTGGAGCGGTAAAATAGCTGTTTCCCCGGTAACGCTGTAAACAAAGCAGCACTGCGCTCACAAACGCTGCTTTATCAGGCATTACAGGCATGATGAAATGAAAATGAGACCAATCGGACCAATCACCGCAGATTTGTGTCACGCAAAGGAGGGGTTTGGAAAAATGAATCGTTGAGCTAATCGTTTGGGAGTCATTGAGCAAATAAGGTAAAAATAAATGCATATTATAAGACAGCGGAAGTGTTTTTTGACCTTGCATGCATGTCAACCTGTTGTTGGGGATTCACAAAACCAAAATATGAACCTTTCATTACCCATAATAGGGGCACGGGTGTTGTTGCTCTGTCTCTGTGATCAGATCAGCGAGTTTCTGTAAAGCCAGGCTCACGTGTGCTTGCAGAGGAATGTAAACACTCACGAGAGTGAACGAGCAAAATTCCCGCAGTGAGTAGAAAGCCTTACAGTTAATGAAGAGCACTTCTAGATTGGGACAGCACATCTTTTCCAACACAGTTACATCTGTATAGTGATGGGAAACCGAGGCTTTCTGAGCCGTTTGAGGCTTTCATGAAATTGTGCCGAAAAACGGTTCATTACTCGAAGATTTTAATACAGTGCGCATTAGCGGCATCTGGTGGTCAGACTTGGTTTCTCCACCAAATCTAACAAAACATCGGGGACCTATTAGATTGTGTTTTATTAACGTCTACACCTACCCCAACCCTAAACCTACCCCTTACAATAATGCAAAAATAGTAATTATTGTTGTACAGTGTGAGAAAAATTACGCTATGTGCGCATGCCCAGTAGTTTTTGCTGTATGCCATCTAGCCTTAACCCAGAAGATGGTTTGAAAAAGTTTTTAATCTGTGCAAACTCGTGTCATGCATAGTCTGGTCAACGGATTCACATATTGATCAATAATATAAAATATACAAGTGTGTGTTAATAATTGACGTGAGTAGTATAGCAAAAATATTTTGGGTGATCTGTTCGAGGTCTCTGAGACCCCAGATATATAACATGATAAAATGCAATAGATGTGTGACATGCATTCAGTTTCTGTCTGGTGTTGAGGTTATTCTAAACTATTCTACTGAATCCCAAATAAGTGTACACACACACACACAACCAAGTCAATGTAAAGTCAAACACAAGAGTCATGCGAAGCGCCGATTTTTTCAAACCAGCTGTCCAGACCTTCCGATACTGCATGACATTCGAAGCTTCAAACATCATCAATCACGTGGTATTGTCATTTCCATACAAGCATCGGCACAGTGTGTGATACAATAGTGCTTTGAAAATTGCGTCGGAGCATCGGAGCCTCGGTATCAATCGTCCCATCACTACATCTGTACACATCCTCTCAATGATGTAAAAGCATGTCCCGCCGTCGTGCGATTTACCCGTTGATTCTGCGTCGCGGTCCGCTCTGAACAGCTGAAAGCCCGGCAGATGTAGCGTGCTGTCCGGAATGGCGTCATTCAGCCAGGTTTCCGTAAAACACAGAGCCAGGTTTCCGTACAAATCCTTGTTTGTTCGGGAGAGCAGAAGTTGTTCGTCCGTTTTGTTGGGTAGAGAGCGGAGATTCGCCAGATGGATGCTAGGAAACGCCGTTCGAAAACCGCGCTGTCTGAGCTTGACGACCGCGCCAACTCGCTTCCCCCGTCTGCGCATCCTAAAGCGCTTGATCAGCACCGCTGCACCGCCAACTACAATTGTCAGCAAAACGTCCGAATAATCAAAATCCGGTAGGAGATTTTGTGGTGTGTTCTGCCGAATGTTCAGCAGTTCATCCCTGGTAAAACTGATCGTGTTTGAGAAACAAAAAGCAGGAAAAACTAACAAAAACTGTACAAACACTGGAGAGCCAAGCACTGAGGCGGCGATCTGCGGCGCCATCTTGAGTCTATTGTCACTATGATCAGATTTTCTTAACTGCTGTTTTCTCACTGCTGTCATTTTTGTTGTGTGATTATTTTATAATTAAAAGGAAAACATGCAGCACATATTAATATATTCATCTAATCAGTGCTTTCATCAGTGTGGGTCATGTTGGGACGTTCGCTAACAGTATACTGCTACAAAGGTATTTCAAACTTCTTTTTACCCCTAAGCAAAGGATGAAAAAGAACTTCATGGCCTGAAGTGAACTCCAAATGAACTTCAATTTAATTTTGTTCAAAATGACACACATTTGTTCTCTGATTTCACTTTAAAGTTCGTGTGAACTGGAAAATGCTGCTGACTTTATTTCAGAATTGTGATGTTTCCAACTGAATTGGAATATTGAATAGAGGTCAGGGTTTTATTTTAGTGCACCTCCTCTCCATCTCTCACTCACAGCAAACTAACGGTTAAAGATATTCTGCCCAAGCCGTCAAACTAATGTCATCAGAGAAGGAAAGCCATTCCAGAGCTGAAGAAAATGTCCAGATTTTAATTAAAGTTACCAAGACAAAAACTTTTTTTTTTCATTGAATTAACTTGCACGGATTGATTGTTCACCTCTGGTCCAGCAATGTGCGCTAAGAAAATAACTAGTGTACATTTTGATTTCATGCAGATTTAAAGGGCACCTATCATGCAAAATTCATGACCAAAACTATTTACCTTCACAGACATAACTTTTGTAACGTATGTGTGTTTTTAACATAAACTTGTGCGTATGTGACAGTTTAAGTGGAATAAGACGTGAAAGAGAACTTAGTTTAGTACTCACATCACGTGTGACAGCCACTTTCTGTGCTCATGCTTTCAATGTGTGCGCTCAAAAAAAACGTATATCAGAAATTTAAACTGGTTTATATGACTTTAAAACGCATGATTTCAGTGCGATAGACGTGATAATCAAAACCAAACAGATGTTTTTTGGCAGAGTATCCTGAGGTAGGAGCTGTAAAGGCACAGGCCTATTCTGGAAAAAGGGGCAGGCAGCAGCAGCACATTTTCATTTCAAAATTTAAAAATAGGCATTTTAAAAATGATATAATAAATTATATGTGGGGTACTTTGAGCTGAAACTAGTGTTACGCTAGGGACACCTGAGACTTATATTACATCTTGTAAAAATGGGCATAAAATGCCCTTTAAGTGTATCAGTGCCATAAGTGTTATTAATACAAAAACATGTGAAGCTGTTTTGTTTTCGTTTTGTTGGCCATTCATATTTTACATTTATTATGAATAATTGTATATTTTGGTTTGCATCCACCAAGTTCTAAATAGAATGAATGAATGAATTCATTCATTCATTCATTCATAAATTAATGAATGAATACTTTACAATAAAGTTCCATTTGTTAACTACATTAGCTAAAATGAACCAACAATGAATAAACATAGTAACACTTAAAGCCTTTATATATAATGCATTATAAAAGTAGTTTTAATGCATTAATTGTGTCTTATAATGCACCTTATCTCATGAAAAATTATTACCACAAGTATAATACAATATAATACTTATCCATTCATTGTTACACCTTTAGAAAGTATAATGCATAACAAAAACATGACAAACAAAACTTCAAATATTATAATGGATTTTAACTTTGGTTAAATTGTTTTTATCAAAAGATATAATGCATCACGTACATTATGAATATCTTTATATTGCATTATACATAAAGGATTTAAGTAAAGTGTTACCAAAAACACTTTTAAGGCATTTATTAATCATAGTTAATGTTAACTAAGAAAACATTAGTAGACGTTAACTAATGGGACCCTATTGTAAAGTTATGAGATAAAGAGATGAAATAAGTGAAAAGAAACACCTTTCCTATGTAAAGTATTTCATTCACTGTATTCACAAAAAAAGGCATTATAAACACAAAATACTCTATGCTCTGAATATAAAGAGCATTATTTGTACCTAATAGCATGTGCAAGATCTACACACTTCCAGTGTTTGACGGGTTGACCATTTAACTGCAACACAGTGTCTGACTGATGCAATCCGGCCTGATCCGCTGGACCACCTGAGAGAAGAAACACACACAATATAATGACATAACATTGAGTGTTAATCAGCTGTGACTCATGTGGCCTGACAGATACTCAAACACACTCATGCACAATCTATGTGACTGCCTCAATTACACAGGTCACATTCTGACAATTTACAGTAGTGACATAACTGTGAGTGTTAATCAGCTGTGAGTCATGTGGCCTAACACACAGTGACCCATATTTGGCCATAATGATTAATGATCCATGATCCAGAAATACCACACATGCCGAGCCTTCAGTTCAGCAGTATCCTCTGGCAAAAATGCAAGCACACACACACCAGACACAAAGCAGTTCTTACCTGGATCGACTGCTTGTATACGAACAGGTGAGTCAGAGTAGATGGTGAAGCCAAAGCCGTCCTTTCCTCGTAGAATGGTCACCTAAAACGCACACGCACAAACACTCATGAGTACGAAATATAAGACACTGCAGTCCATCAAAGAAGCAGCAACACAATTCTTTTTATATTCTTATTTGTCAGTGAAGGAATTCTACAGACAAATATTTTTACTGTTTTTTAATGAGTCATATATTGTAGATTATACTGAACAACTGAATGTAGATTATTCCTTAAACAAATGTAGACAAATTATAGATAAACAAACATGGGTGCAAAACAACTTAGGATAGTATTTAATGACTGTTAAGCATGCACACTTTTTAAATTTAAGTTTCATTTCGATTTCATCTTACAAGCACAAACATCATGTGAGGCAAACTCAGAGACAGAAGAAAGCAATATCCAAATGTAGCATTTATTAAATAATAAGAAGAAAGCAATATCCAAATGTAGCATTTATTAAATAATAACAAAAGTAAGGAAACTAGAAAAACCAACAGAGGAACAGAAATAAACTGTTTTAAACTGTGTAGCCTCAGCTGACAGGGCCAGGCGTTACAATCTGATGCAACATTGTGACGCTATCACACAGGACACGTTTTAACCTGCTCAAAATATTATAATGATTTTATGTATATTTGAGTTTTAATAGGTTTTCATGTTGTCTTAGCCATGTTATTCCTCTTAACCGTTTTAATGTGTGTATGTCTTTAAGTGACTCTGGGTCTGCCTGTCATGTGACTCATCACATGACAGGAAATAGGAAATTAACTGTATACATGAGGCAGCATGGCAAGAAAGCCCTTATTTACAAACATGCTGGTGATCACCCTTTCTGGACTGTGGAGTTTTATTCTGACTTACCTTTCCAGATACAAGCACTTGAAACATCACTTGGATTGTATATACACTGTTGGACACTTTTGGGACATTCACTTTGGGACTAGCAACACGCTGGATTGCTTATGAACCGTTTTATCTTTTGGTGCAAACGGACTCCGGAAAATGAAAATGTTTTTAACAGCCTAATTATTATAGTTTTATTGAGTTGTTTTAAGTTCCCTGTGAATATTGTAAATACACTTTATTTATATATTCTATGTCTGTTGTTCGTCTCATCTTTTTAAACACTCCATGCTCACACAGTATAATCTGACCCCATTTTAACAATTGCAAGATCTTCTGATAAGGCAGAACGTTATGCATATACTAACGGGGAACAGATTAACAAGAAACTTAAGTGGAAACTTAAGTCCACAACACAAGATCACAAAGACATTACATCAAGATAAACTCTCTCAATGCATTCACAAGTATAAAAAAAATTACAACTTATCAAAGTGAAATAACTTGAGTCTGACAGAGAGTCAGTGACAAAGCAGATGTGTATGCCAGAAACTGCCCTGTTAGAGAGGCCTGTAATAGGTCAGAGTAATGAGTGGGTTTGAAAGATAGGAATATGTTGAAAGGTTTCTCATTGGTGAAAGGAGCTTCTTGGCAACTGTGTTGGCCAATCAATGTCTGTGCATTGAGAAACTATATTAGTGTTTCTGATCATTATTTAAGAGACGTGTGTGGTATTAAAGGGTTAGTTCACCCAAATATGTAAATTCTGTCATTAATTACTCACCCTCACATCGACCTTCTTTTATCTTCGGAACACAAATTAAGTTATTTCTGATCAAATCTGAGAGCTCTCTGACCCTCCGTAGACAGCAATGCAACTGTAATGTTCCCAGGTCCACAAAAGTAGCAAGGACATCAGTAAAATAGTCCATGTGACATGGTTCAACCGTAATTTTACGAAGCTACGAGAATACATTTTGTGCTCAAAGAAAATAACATAATTTATTCAACAATTCTTCTCCCCGAGTTACCATCTTCCACCATTTTGGAGTGTACCCCAGAACGTAATCAGTGTTGTTTACGTTCAGCATGCGCGGGCTTTCTCTGAACTTAATCAGCGTTGTTTACGTTCAGTAGACAGTGCGCGCATGCTGAATGTAAACAACGCTGATTACGTTCTGGGGTACTCTCCAAAATGGCAGAAGACGGTAACTCGGGGAGAAGAATTGTTGAAATTGTTAAAATAGTCACATGGCCTATTTTACTGATGTCCTACTACGTTTCTGAACCTGGGAACTTTGCAGTTGCATTGCTGTCTAAGGAGGGTCAGAGAGCTCTCAGATTTGATCAAAAATATCTTAATTTGTGTTCCGAAGATGAATGAAGGTCTTACGGGTTTGGGACTAAATGGGTTTGAGTAATTAATGACAGAATTTTTGGGTGAACTAACCCTTTAAAGGCACTTGACATGTTTCCCAGTTGCGTAACACCAAGGCAGGGTATTCATTTGGATTCAGATATTAATTTAGATTAAATATTTATTGTTGGACATCAAATTCCACTATTTAATTGAAACCCTGCAAGTAATACAAGTCAGTGAAATGGATAGATACCATTGCATGCTCGCCTCACTTATGTACTTTGGATTTTGAACATTAGGTTTCCAAAGCACCAGCACAAATGTATGCAAAGGTTAAAAGAATATAGGAGTCCATTTCTATTAAAGGTGAGCAGAAATGAGATATAAATTCTCTGCTTGCATCACGTCAGTCACGCTTGTCATAAAAGTGAGTGAGAAAACACATAAATACACAGTTTGACCAATTCACACATCATTGCGTTCACATCAGGAACAAACCGTACCATAGTGAGTTTGCACCCAAGTTCAGAAAAAGGCATTTACATTATCCAAACAAACCAGTGACATTAAACAAACCTGAGTGTGCACCAAGATGCAAGTGTGAAAGCCCCCTTAATCCTCAACAAATGGCGCCAACATTCTTTAAGAATGCAGGATTACATGCTGTCAGGACTTGGGTTCAGGTTCTTGATTTAGTTTTTCCTTCTCCATGTGGCAGCTTCACACAGCTAATTTGGCATTGGTTGCTCATTGGATCCTCACGTTTTACATTATTACTTGCTCTATACCTGTTCTCGCTCCGCACATCCTCAGTGCCATCCTGTCGGTCTTGTTCTGTCCTTTCAGTCCTGAGTTGTATACTGTGTCTCTGCCCAGTTTCAATGGTGGAATCCTGCCTTCTCTTCATGGTTTGATCTTTTGCTTTGTCCTGGTATTTGATTCTCTCTTATCCTCAGATCTGGTTGCTTGAGTGGACTGTATTGATCCCTGCCTGCTACTACAATTCATCCTCGGATAATCTCCTTCTGGTTCAGAATGTCAATCTTGTTTTGACCCTCACCTGACCCTGACTCTCCCTCGTTCCTCTGCTCAGCTGGGTGGAGTTTGGTACAAAACTGTTCAGCCTCTGTCTGTTCTTGGGTCCTCTCTCTATATACAGAACCTGACACATCAGTTACACAAACCTGGTTAATAAATGGCTCAGATGTCTGCAACCATATCTTTCATTTAACAAGCAGGTTTATGAACAGCAAAACACTTTTTATTTTAGAACCAATAAGGTCTGTGAGGTGATTCTAGGACAATACATTGGCAAGCCAGTAAAGCAAAATAAGCAACTCCAAGTGCTTTCCCAGTCAAGGTCAGGTGGTTCTCTTGCGATTGTCATTTTTGCATGCATACAATAATTCAATGGACAAGTATGGTAGGAATAAGAACTTGGGAGAATCCCAAAAAAAGTGGCGTATCCCAGCAGCATTTTTTCCTGCTTTGGTGACCACAAGAAAGGGTTGGCTGCAACAAAACCACTCGCTTGTGGATGCAATTTAGTGTGTGTGTGTGAAGCTCATGGTTTTCCTTTGCCTATAGCAGTGGTTGTCAACCCGCGGCCCGTCACAAATTCAAATGCGGCCCACCATGCTGAACACAATTTAAAAAATAACTTTCAGTTTTACAATTCATTTGAGTTTTTACATTAATTTAAAAATGTACTAAACAAATATAAGCTATAGTGTTTTTTTATGTAAAATAATTGTGTTTTTCATATATTATTTTCAGACATGAGCAGACCTGTACTTACGTAATTAACGTTACGCATTTAACGAACACTTACAAGCACGCACTTTGGCATAATTCAAATCAAATAGTCATCAGCAGCCATTAGTTCTGTAAAATTGAGTATCAGAATGGACAAATTTGTCATTAAGGGAGAAAAACGAAATGTGGAAAATGCCAGCGAAGGAACATATACAAACAAGAATAGTCGCAGTATTAGCAGTGAAGGTAGGAGAGTGCTGGACTTTCGGCATCAACTTTCGGTTTGCCCCGCCACTCACTTGAAGATGTTCAGGCAAAAGGAAACACCCATACTATGCAGCAATCATCCTTAATTGCAGAAATGTGGCAAAACATCTCTGGAGAGAACCTGGAGAGATTATTACATTCGAAAGTGCTTTCCATATTTGGATCAAGACAGGCTACATTTGTGAATGCACATTTTCTGCAATGTCGCACATCAATTCACGCTTCCGTACTCGTCTTACAAACTGCAACTTACAATTGCAACTTCACTGTGCTGTTACTCCTTTCGAGCCGAATTTCACAAAATTGGTCAGCTCCCGGCAGCATCGGGTGTTTTATTAATGGTGAGTAGAATTATTTATTTATTTATTTCAATGAATGTAATCGATTAGATATCATAATATTTAGGCTATAATATTATAAATCTGGTTGGTTTGTATTGGTGACGTAATATGTAAATGATATGCGTGCAGCCTGTGAGACTTGCATTTGGACCATAGTGCAGCCCAGTGGAAGAAAAGGTTGAGAACGTACTCGGTTACTAACATAACCTCGGTTCCCTGAGATACGGGAACGAGTACTGCGTCTTGCTAGACGCATATGGGAAAAGCCTTTTTTCTCCTGAACTGAAGCCTTTTTTTCATTCACACGGTGAAACTGCACGGCCATTGGTTCGTGCAGTGTATTAAAAGTGAACCAATGGCTAGGCAGCGGAGCTGCACGAGCCTATGGCGACGAATTAAAAACCAACCAATGGCTAGGCAGCAGAGCTGCACGAGCCTATGGCGACGAAGCTCGCCAAAGCCTGCCAAAGCCCGCCAGAATGGGCGGGGCATCTGGCTATACAAGCGGGCGTTCGCCACAGGATTGACAGGTTACTTCGACTGAAGCGACGACTGAGTCGTGCAGCTACATAGCACGGCTAGCAACGCAGTACTCGTTCCCGTATCTCAGGGAACCGAGGTTACGTTAGTAACCAAGTACGTTCCCTTTCGATACTACACTTGTACTGCGTCTTGCTAGACACATATGGGAACACAGTACAATCACGCCGTGCTAATGTAGTGGAACGACTAAAAGTATCAAACTTCCATAAGCAACCAATTCCCATAGAGAAGTTAACAACAACCCAAGGCTAAGATGGGCTGAGCTTCCTGAGGTCACACCCGGCCTGGTTAATCGTTCCAGAGTACTCCTGTAACTTCGACACCCAGGGGTCGAGAGCTAACAGGTGAACTAATGCCAGAGAGCTTGAGCGTGATATGGCCAAGGGCTCTCTGCCAGATCTGTTTACGCAGCACATGTCACTTCAAACGGAAAAGGACCCTGGCCTGCAAGGCCAGGACTTCCAGGTTATAAAATACTATCCATCTAGAGAGTCTTTGCTTCGTGACCGGAAGCCCTTTGGTGCAGTTACCGAAACTGACAAAGAGTTGTTCCGACCGCCTATAGGGGGCGGAACGCTCAATATAGATTCTAAGAGCTCTAAAGGGGGAAGAGCAGAGATAGCTCTCTGTCTTCTTCAGAGGGAGGAAGCGCGGAGAGCATAATGACCTGTGCTCTGAACGGAGTGGAGAGCACCTTAGGTACGTAACCGTGCCTTGGTTTCAGGACGACTTTAGTGTCATTAGGCCTGAATTCCAGGCAGGCAGGGCTAATAGAGAGCGCCTTGCAGGTCCCCTATTCGCTTTACTGATGCCAGTGCTAGAAGCAGAGCAGTCTTCAGCGATAGCGACAAATGTTGGCAGACTGTAGCGGCTCGAAAGCGGGCCCACCGATTGGCCATCAATAGGGGCATGAGAGGCCGCTATAGCCACCACATAGACTTTGAGCGTGGATGGGGAGCATCCCTTATCCAGCAGCTCTTGCAGAAATGACAATACCTCTGTCAAATTGGAAGTATGAGGGTCTTTGCCACGGTTTAGACACCAAGCGGAGAAAAAAGACCACTTCAAGGCGTAGAGGCGTCTCGTAGACGGGGCTCTAGCCTCCGAAATTGTGTTTAAAACTCGCTCTGGGCGGCTTGAAGGCTCTGGGAGGCTCGAAGGCTCCCGTCGAGCGGCCAGAGGTGCAGGGCCCATAGGTCGGGCCGAGGATGCCATATTGTTCCGTTCGCTTGAGAGAGGAGATCCTGTCTCAGCGGAACAGGCCAAAGTGCCGCTATCAACAGTTGAGTTAGCTCTGATAGCCACAGCTGGTTCATCCAAAGGGGGGCCACCAGGAGAACCTTGTGTTTTTGTTCCCTTACTCGCCTGATTACCTGTGGAATCAGAGCGATCAGAGGAAAAGCATAAAAAAGGAGGTTGGGCCAATCGTGGGCCAACGCGTGTCCCTGGTCTTTGAGAAATAAATTGGGCAGTGAGAGTTGTCTTCTGAGGCAAAGAGGTCCACCTCGGCCTCGCCGAAGATCTCCCAGATTTTCTGAACCGTCTGCAGATGGAGCGTCCACTCCCCTGAGGGGACATTGCTCTTTGATAGCATGTCCGCTCCTTGGTTCAATTTGCCCGGTATATACGCTGCTCTCAGCTAGTGCAGGTTGAGTTGAGCCCATTCCAGGAAGCGCTCTACCAGAGTGAAGAGACACTTCGAGGAGAGGCCTCCCTGGCAATTTATGTAGGACACCACAGACATGTTGTCCGATCGGATTAGCACATGGGTGTCCTTTTAGGACTGGCAGGAAGAACTGACAGGCTCGACATACTGCTAGCATCTCCAGGCAGTTAATGTGGAAGCCTTTTTCCGCCTTTGACCAGTGGCCGAAAGTCAGTATGCCCTCACACAGCGCGTTTCAACCAGCGCTGAAGGGGGCGCATACGAAGCAGACCCAACTGTAGCATGCCGCCATGAGGCCCAGCATCCTCTGAAACGCTTTAAGAGGGCGAGTGGAACCAATCTCGAAGGAGGTTGCCAGCCTCCGTATGGCCAGAGCTTGTTCCGGAGAAGGGAAGGACCGAAAGGAAGGACCGTGTATTGATAAGCCACTCCCTTGAACGCGAATCTCAAGAATCGCCTGTGACAGGGGGCTATCTGGATGTGAAAGTATGCATCCTTCAGGTCCAGAGAAAAGAACCAGTCCCCTGAGCGAATTTGTGCAAGGATCTGTTTCAATTTAATCATCCTGAACGACCTTTTCATGAGGGCGTGATTCAGGTGTCTGAGATCGAGGATGGGCCGGAGGCCACCATCTTTTTTGTGGACGAGGAAGTAACGGCTGTATAAGCCTGACTCGCTCTCGGCTGGAGGAACCATTTCCACGGCTCTTTTTGCCAGCAGATTGCTGAAGCGCAGGGGTCTTTGAGCGAATTGGAGTGAATATCCTCGTTTTATTATAACCCATAACCCATCTCGACACTCCGGGGGTGGCCTGCCAGGGTTTGGCCATGCGAGAGCGTCCCCACGTCTGCTGCGCCTTAGCGGGCTGAACGGCGGGGGCGGCAGGTGCTGGCTTCGCGGGCTGCTGAGTCGGCGCAGACTTAGGGCGAGCAGAGGCAGTAGCGGAGTTGGAGCGCTTAGGCAGGAAATGTCGCATAGCTTGGGACGATTTCTGTGCCTCCGTGAAGCGCTCGGCGAATCCTTCGACCACCGGGCCGAAGAGACCTTTGGGAGAGACCGGAGCATCGAGGAAGGGGATCTTATCCGCGTCCTGGAGCATCGAGGAAGGGGATCTTATCCTCGTACTTGATCTCTGTTAGCGTCAGCCACAAATGGCGCTCGAGCACCACAAGGCTGGCCATCGATCTCCCGATCGCCTGAGCGGTGGTCTTGGTGGCACGCAGAGCCAGGTCGGTTGCGCTCCTCAGCTACCTGAGGGTTGCGGGGTCCAGGCCAGACTCATCGGAGGATGTGAGAATCTTGGGCTGAAAGACCTGGAGGACCGCCATTGAATGAAGTTCCGAAGCCGTCTGTCCAGTTGAAGTGTAGGCGCATCCAGCGAGAGCTGAAGTGGTTCTACACGGCTTGGACGGGTGAGAGGCCTTTGCTCTCCAGCCGATGGCCGTTATCGTACCCTTTCTCTTCAGCGCCGTCGATGGAAGTGAGGGCGGATGAAGAAGCAGTACGGAGGCGGGTGGAATAGGGAGCGCGCCACGATCTGGTGAGCTCATCATGGACCTCCGGAAAAAACGGAGAGGAACGCTGACGAGGGGCCTGGCGGCGCCCCGGCAGGAACCATTCATCCAGACAGCTGCGGGAGGGCTCCTCTGCAAGGACGGGAGAATACTCTCTCTGGGGCGAGAGCGAGGCACGCGGGATCTGGGCCGACGTGGGCTTGCTCGCAGCAGGTCACTCGAGCCCTCTGCCCCGCTGTTTTTTCCTCACAGGTCCCTGGGAGGAAGAAAACGGGAAGGCGCAAGGGGCAGAGTCGCTCTCTGAAAAGAAAGCGATCTGTGAGCGGAGAGAGGCGAGACTGAAGTTCTCACAATGGGAACTAATAGCTCCCGTGAGCGCAGCTTCCGCATGGGATTTCCCCAAGCAGGAAACGCACTCCGTGTGGCCGTCATCGGCGTGCAGGGGAGACCCGCACGAACCGCAGTAACGGCGTGGCATTTGCAACAACGCCAAGCTCTTTTAGTAGCTCTTTTAGTATCGCCGGATGGTGTCAGGAGAAACGGACCAATGTCCATTCTGGCGGGCTTTGGCAGGCTTCGTCGCCATAGGCTCGTGCAGCTCCGCTGCCTAGCCATTGGTTAATTTTTAATACACTGCACGAACCAATGGCCGTGCAGTTTCACTGCGTGAATGGAAAAAAAGGCTTCAGTTCAGGAGAAAAAAGGCTTTTCCCATATGCGTCTAGCAAGACGCAGTACTTGTGTAGTATCGAAAGGGAACCACTGGCCTATAGGTATCAGGGCCCATTCTACAAGGAATGTGGCCTCATCTTGGGCCTTGGCCAGAGGTGTTTTTTGGTGACAAGCAGAGCTTCTCCAAATCATCAGATTTTAGAATTTGAATCACAAACTTGCCCGCTTCTAAGGCTTAGTCGTGCATATGTCTGTGGTGTGAGAATTTTATAGTGAGCAGATCCACCACGTCTGCAGAGGGTGTTTAAGCCTCTGTGTGCAATGGCTGATCTTTACATGAAATGAATGGATTACAGCAGAAATCTGGATTAAACAGAAAGACACTACAACTGTGAGAGAAAAGAGGGAGAGGGAAGGAAGGGGGTAGAAGGGTGAAGAGGATATGAATAGAATGAGAGTAAAGAGGAGAAAATGACAGGGTATGAGAGAATTAAAAAGGTGTTGTCACCAACATGCTCTAGCAGTTGACCAGAAAACTTGTTCCTTATGCTTTTCATTTAGGCTACTTCTCTTCATCAGATGATGCATGTTCTCCATGTTATTATGCTCAGTTAACATCTGAAAAGAAAACATTTATTTTTTATTTTATCTGCTATCATCTAGAGCAGTGCTTCCCAAACCTGTCCTGTAGGCCCCCACCACTGCACATTTAGCACTGCAGAAACTGACACACCCAATTTAGGTCTTGCAGTCTCTACCAACGAGTTAAGTTGAATCAGGTGTGTTAGTTTACACGACACAGGTTTCAACTAAAAACAATAACCTTTTAATGCGTTTAGTCATTCATTTACACAACAACTGTGTTTTGGGAGCCTGAAAATGCTAACTTTTGAAAATGTGCAAGTTTTTGAAAATGGTACCATTAGTGTAGGGTGACCATACGTGCCATTTTCCCAGGACGCGTCCTGGGAAAATGGCACGTATGGTCACCCTACATTAGTGTGTCCATGTAACTTAGAAAATTTACAAGAAACTTGTAAAAATGGTGACACCATGTGCATGCATATTACATGCTCAGTCTATAGGAATGCATATGTGCATAGGCATTTAGTGTTTCTTTACAAACTGTACACTACTTTACGCTGGAGACATTTGAAATGCATGTATACCTGGTGTAAATGATAAATGCATCTTGGCTGACCACTTGTGATCAGATCACTGAAAATGCTCTTAAATACTGTATAAACATAGCCTGTCTTTCACTTGATGAATTCCTGAGATAATTTGTGGGCGTTAAGAAGCTGCTATCAATATGCAGGAGAGGTGGGATCTCAAGGGGTCTCAAGTGCAATGCTGTACCAGATAAGCTTATTGCTGGACCATAAGTCACTACAATAAGCCTACAATACTGGTTTTAATTTAGAGCTTTAGGGTTAGACTGGAAAATTTCAGTGATCCATGATTCATCCTTGTTTGTCGACTGTCAGTCAAAGAACCAGAGTTGTCACAACAGTGGCACATACTCTATTTGGTCAGAGGAATTCTTGTAGTACGATTTTTTGCAATCAAAGACTCTTGGTGCAGGTTCATAACTATACCTTAAAGCACTGATTTAATGACATTCATACATTATTTAAGTGTGGCTTAAGTCTCCAAATACTTTTAAGAATCACTGTATGTGGATCTATCTGAAGTTGACATGTATGGAACAAGATAAGCGGCACACTTTAATTTGGGGACCAATTCTAACTATTAACTATGACTTTTTCCCTCAATAAACTCCTATTTTGCTGCTTATTAATAATTAGTAAGGTAGTTGTTAAATTTAGGCACTGTATGGGGCCTGATTAAGGGATCTAAAATATGATCATGCAGAATAAGACATTAATATGTGCTTAATAAGTACTAATAAACAGCCAATATGCCCATAATATTCATGCTACTAAACAACTAGTTAATAGTGAGAATTTGTCCCTAATCTAAAGTGTTACCAACATATTTTCTATGTATTTGTCCCTAATCTAAAGTGTTACCAACATATTTTCTATGTATCTCAATAAAACCAGATATTTTCCCCATTGATCACATGGAGCACTTGATTCAGTAATCCAGAATAAATGAAATTGAGAAATAAAAAATATGCTCGAGGATGAATGCACTCTTGATAAGAAACCATTAACATCACAGCAGCATCAGATATTTTCCAAATGACTGCGAAGATAAAAAATAAAATAAAAAAACTTTTGTTTGTTTTGAGAGTCTGCCCCACCCTCATTCTGTGCCAGACAAAACTTCTACAACTGCAGGGCACTGTAACCCTGGCAAACCTGATGAGTTCATAGCCTATGTTTGGGCACAGTTAATTTTAAAGCTCATTTTAAAGCAACAAAAAGCTGAGGAGGGCAAGGCAATAAAAAGCGCATAGAGCACTGCTCTCAGAAGGGCATTAAATGGGCACTGAAGTCTTTTCAATCCATCACTTCACCTCTATTGAGAATTCCGAAGGTATTTTGGTAACGCTTTAGATTACAACCCGCAATGTACTGCGTAAGTAAACAGAATTTACAGCATAACTTTTTTGTAATTACAGTGTACCTATTCAGTACCTCCGTGTAGGTATAAGGGAACAATATGCTAAGTTTGGGGAATAAAGGAGTAATAATCTGTAAAATGACAAATTATATCTACTGTAAGTATTTTAAAACTAAGGGGTAGTCACAGTTACCTCCGTTTGTACCCTCCATTTTGTTTCTCTTTTTACTCAGTTTTTGTTTCTGTTGTGTGCCCTATGGATCCCCTCCTTCGCCCCGAATTCACGCCCAGAGGCCGTGACGTCAGTCAAGGTGTGTGAGCCGGCAACAACGCCTGCCACGAGGGAGAAAGCCACGGACAGTGTGAGTGCAGTTCAGTTCACAGCGCCCTC
>NW_015542412.1:185753-205731 GCF_001515605.1 Sinocyclocheilus anshuiensis | reverse complement strand
GGCAGTCCACAAGCTCCGCCAGGCTCCCTCGTCCCTCCGGCTCCGCCTTGGTCTGGTGTCGACCATCCTGCGCCTCGGGATTCCACTCCTCTGGCTTCGCCTCGTCCCTCCGGCTCCGTCAGGCTCCTTCATCTCCTCGGCTCCACCTTAGTCCTCTGTTGCTCCGGCTCCACCGCGGCCTCTCGGATCCACATCTCCGCGTCGGTCGCTGGCGCCATCTGCTCCGCCTAGGACCTCCGGATCCTCCCCGTCGCCCTGGCTCATCGACTCTCCGTCTCCGCCTCGGGCTCCTCCACCACCTGCTCCGCCACCGTTGGTCGGCCCCCTGGAGTCGGCGGCCATTCCTCCTCCATGGCTCCTCCCTCCGTCGGCTCCACCGTGGGTCGACATCATGGCTGTGGCCTGGGTCCTGCTGTGCTCCTCTTGCTCCGGGTCCCTCCTGTCTCCTCCCTGGCTCCTCCCTCCTTCGTCGCCCCCCTGGTCTCTGTCTGCCGGCCTCCTCCCGGATATCTGTCCTCCTCCGGAACCTTCGTCGATTTCAGTTGGGCCTGGTGCCTTTCTTGTCTTGTTCTTTCTGAAGACCTGATGCACATCGTCTTCACTGATATGAAGTGCAGGTGTGGGGGAGAGGGGGGTTGCAGGAGGTGTGAATTGTGTTTTTCCAAACCACAGTGCTGGGGGATGGTGTCTTGTAATTGGTGATGTCTTTCAGACCTTTCCACTCTGAAGCAGGGTCATTGGAAGATAATTGGTTCCTTAGCTTTCCAGAATAATTCCTCTTTGCCACTCTGATCTCCTTTTCCAGTGCGTATTTGGCCTGTTTATACAAGAATCTGTCCCCATTCCTGCGAGCATCTTCTTTAACCTGACGGAGCTGTCTGAGTTTTGCAGTGAACCATGGTTTGTCATTGTTGTAGGTTAAATGAGTCCTGGTAGGAATGCACATGTCTTCACAGAAACTGATATAAGAAGCTACAGTCTCTGTGAGCTCGTCCAGATCGGTGGCAGCAGCTTCAAAAATCAGTAAGGTCGAAACAGGCTTGTAAATCCCACTCTGCTTCATTAGTCTATCTTTTTACAGTCCTTAACACAGGTTTAGCTGATTTCAGTTTCTGCCTGTAGGTCGTATAAGATGAACTAAACAGTGATCAGAGAGCCCCAAAGCTGCCTGTGGGACAGAGCGATATGTATCCTTTATTGTGCTGTAACAATGGTCCAATATATTGCTGTCTCTGGTGGGACATGTAACGTGCTGTCTGTATTTTGGCAGTTGACAGGGAAGATTTGCTTTATTAAAGTCGCTAAGAATGATTATAACAGAGTCTGGGTGTTGTTGCTCTGTGTCTGTGATCTGATCAGCGAGTTTCTGTAAAGCCAGGCTCACGTGCGCTTGCGGAGGAATGTAAACACTCACGAGAATGAACGAGTGGAACTCCCGCGGCAAATAGAATGGCTTACAGTTAATGAAGAGCGCTTCTAGATCGGGACAGCACATCTTCTTTAACGCTGTTAAAGAATGCTTTTGCATTCCCATTGCAGGGGGAAGTCGTGGCCTAATGGTTAGAGAGTCGGACTCGTAACCCAAAGGTACAGCGCTCTCTCCCACCTTCAATACCACAACTGAGGTGCCCTTGAGCAAGGCACCGAACCCCCAACTGCTCCCTGGGCGCCGCAGCAAAAATGGCTGCCCACTGCTCCAGGTGTGTGTTCACGGTGTGTGTGTTCAGTGCTGTGTGTGTGCACTTTGGATGGGATAAATGCAGAGCACTAATTCCGAGTATGGGTCACCATACTTGGCTTACATGTCACGTCACTTTCACTTTTTCACTTTTTCACTTTCCCCAAGAAATTTTGCATTTTCTCACAAAAGCATTGAAATATAGTTTTTTTTTTCTCATATTTAATTTTATTTCCAATACTAGTTTTGCATTTTCTTGCAAAAGCGTTTAAGTATAGTTTTTCTTCCCATCTCATTTTATTTCCATAAGCAGTTTTGAATTTGCTTGCAATGTTTCACCAGGGAATGCAAAAGTTTGAGAGATAATTTCAATAATTCTAACAGGGTTATCCATATTTTATTAGAGCCCAGACTGAAAATGCAAAAAATAAATAAATAAACAAAATAAATAAAACAGTGGCATGAACGGGTAGAAGAAAGTTACTTTTTTTCTTGTTATTATATTATTGTTCTGGTGTTAAAGAAACATTAATATGTTTCCTCTGTTAAATTAAAGTTAAATTATCCATGTGTTTTTAAACCTTCAGGCCTAACTGCATTCACTGCTGCTTCTCAAGAAAAGTCTTCAACAGTCTGCATCATGACCCTGGTTCACCAATATGGCTGAGGCTTCAGGTCAGAGACACTCCTTCACATGTGATGAGCCAGGGCTGTCAGATCCTTTTAACTTTTCCCTTGTTGAGCAGAGTGAGCCAGGGCCAATTTAGAGAGAAAGGGCTAAAAAAAAAGAAGCCTCAATGAGCTTTTCAGATAAGAAAAGGAAAGGCCAGCGAAGAAGAAGCCAGCCAAAAGCCTGCAGCAGAGAGGGCCAGCAGACTCCTCAACCAACTAGAGATTCTTGTTTTTAAAACTATTTGTATTTCTGAGTTTTGCTAGCAAGTTTGGTAGTTAGTTAGAGAGGGGCAGAGAGAGTGACGGTTTTGGATTAAGCCTTCTCCTCTAGCATACTGGGCTTCGGCAGGCTATTTCATGTGCGCTACCTGTTAAGTTATTGCCTGATAGGGTAGCAAGACAACAAAACAGCTGCCTAAGCTTCTGGACGTGGCCATTGGCTATTGCTTGGAGGGAAGAAGTAGCTGATCCTTGATGAAAAGTAATTGTTCCTGCCCATCTGCTGCACATGCAAAATTTCAACTTAGCAGACTATCTCTGCGTCCAGGTTTCTCCCAAAATAGTGAAATTAAAAACTTAAAATAATACCATTAGAACAAAATCTCTCTAGTTCCTAATGCATATAAAAAGTCAATTTCACAGTGCGACTTGCTTTCCATCCAAAGTCAACAGAGAGAACACACTCTGATATGCAGAGAGCTGTCTCCGTTCCATCGCCTTTTACAGTTTTGTAAGTGTCAAGATAAATCAAATTTCAGGTTGAGACCAATGTGTTTTGCTTCTTGTGCTCCCTCTAGATGTTTCTGAAAGGATAAACTGCATTTTGTGTATGCATGAATATTAATTGCATTATGCATTCTTAGTAACCCTGCAGAGCATCATAGCTTATGTAGCGAATCAGCTCATAAGGGAAATATGAATAATTAATCATAACTAGTTATAATTAATTATAAATATTTAGATCCGCTGTAGATATTTACTTGACCTCTCAGGGTCAACTGTCTTGTCAATTCTAAGAACGTTAATTTCCTGGTTAAGGGAAATAACTTTCTTACTGTACAATTCTACAAAGAGCTCGTAGCATAAATCTGCATGATTAAGTGACTCCAGTTATGAGCAAACAATGAACAACGTCAAGTGTGATACAAGTAAGGCTTTATTAACTACATAAACACTTAAACTGGTCTAACATACACATACACATACACATACACACACACACACGCATACAGTTGGTATAGGAAAGGGTTAAAGCTTAACTCAGTAAAGGGGAGAGAAAATAAGAATATGAAGTTATGGAACCATTTGCATATTCAGCAGATCTACCCCCTGAGGGAAACATCGAATTCTTAGTTCAAACACACCTTTGTAAAAAGGTGCAAATGATACCTAATGTATCAATTAATAAGACTAAGTTTGAATACTTGCACGTCTCATCTGTCTGAAAGAGAGGTTTGATGTAATCTGAAGGTTCAAGTTGATCTTTGCTGAAGTTGGTTGATGAAAAAGAACCAGTTTGCGTCAGAGAATCTTGGTGAATGAAAAAGTCAAGGCCGAAGCCTGGCACGTACTTAGAGTTTCCTGGAGCATTACAGCTCACATTTTCATCTTCTTTTAATACAACCGAACCACCGACTCTGGGCAGGTCCCTGGAGTGGGGCCTTTAAGGTCGGAGAAGATTCCCGCCTCTCAAGATGGGCTTGTCCAACGAGAAAGGCAGAAATTCCAAGCGGGAGGTTGCAATTGCTGGAGGGTTTTACGACCCTTTGTCTCTAAGCATGGTAATTTGCAAATGGAACTTGAATCGAAATTACTAAAGATTCTCAGGACACTAATATATTGCCTATGTACCAACATATAATATACACGCTCGTTTCGATCATCAGAAGGCGAATTCATAGATACTAAACATGGTAGGATTACATATGGCAAGATGACAGGAATGGGTTCCATCATAAGTATGCATAGAATAGTCTAAAAATATCAAAGACAACATACACAATGACCTCAAGGATATGTGTGTTCATTCAAAGAAAGGTTTTCCTATAAATTAATTAGTAGAAAAGTCCATTTCTACTGTGCATTGTGCCTCTTGCTATGGAACATGCAGTGATTTTCTCTCTGCTCACATTCCTCGGGGTCATAAAACCAGTGGTATCAGCATTAGTTGCCATTGGAACCAGGGGCCTGTTCGGCTTTCCTAGGGTGTTACGCATTTCGGGGGAAGGGTCCATAGGTCCTCATATGGCTTGTTAACTGAGGGGTGTTACAGAGTATTTGTTAAATATAGCTAACAAAATATATACTGTGTGTTTGATTGGTCCAGACGCTACACTTACATGCAAGCACCTTTAAATGTGAAGAAAATTGTTTTGGTTTAGTAAACAATTATGGACATTGTACCATACCTAAGTACAGTGTTTCCACCAAGTTACAAATTGCCAAAAGAGCAAGCTGCCTGAAGCTAGAATAAAGTGTTTTCAACAAATGCAAAGAACTGTTGACCATTGACAAAGCATTAGTTCACAATGATCCTCACCTGTATTCATGAATCAAGAAAGAAGCATTGAGAATCCAATTTTTTTGGGACAGATAGTTCAATTTAAGCTGGGATCATAGACCCCTACTGATATTGTTTGGCAAGCATAAGTGTCTTGATCACATAATCTACCGCTAGTCTGAGTATGGAAATGCAGATGGCTTGTCATGTACTGTATTCCTTTGCCTGAGATCACAGATCAGGAACTGAAGAAATATCAGCTAATTTACACATTCTTCTGTATTTCCAATATAAAAGAAGTTGCTATTAACCTTGACAGCCTGCCTAGGTAACAATAAAAGGCCAAGAGCTGTAAAGAGTTTTTGTAAATATTGTGGAAGCTTGGCAGAATAAGTTGCCAGAGAATTTAAAAGTGTATTATTCAACAGCCCAATTTGGGTAGTAACTGTTTCTCATGTGGATGTCTCTAAAAACAAATTTACATGGCACCTCAGTGATAAAACTCATACATTTGGATGACGATTTATTCGTAGTGTAGGAAGGAGTTCTGTGATTTTATGAACCCAGGAATGCACTGCTCACGTGGTCAGTTAATAAGTTAATGCAACCTCTTATTTACAGGTAAGCATAAAACTGTTTGGTTTATATTTTTAATGTAGCCTATATAATTGTACGTAATATTTTAAAATTGCATTGCAATGTTTTGTAATGTTTACATGCCTTTTTTTTTCTTAACAGCTCCCACTCACTGTGGAAGAGCGGTTGATGAAATATAGTTCTTGTAAATACTTTCCAATATTTCAGTAACAAGTTTACATCTAAAATCCATGCAAATTACAGCGAAGCTCAACAGTTACCATACGGTGCCGTGCAGTGGTCAAAAAGAATTTAAACATTGAATTTTAAATTTATCCTTGCTTGTAAACTCAGAAATGTGGATTCGGACTGCAAATAAATTACCTCACAACTTTGGTGTTTGTCAAAAAACAGTAAGTAAAACGGCTGGGGATTTTAATGCGGGTGGTAGGAGATAAACACTGAAATTCTGGATTCGGATGGCAATAAAATCACAGACTAACCCATGTAAATGTTGAAAATAGCTCATGTCCCCGTGAGAAAAAATTACTATCCGAACAGGGCTTATGCAAGATTAATTACCGATGAAACAGGATTGTGTGTTATGGGGCACTAAATTGAAAATTTCATTCAAGTTCATAAAAGCAGTGCTGCAAGAAATTCACTCAGGCCTGTCTTTCAAAAATCTGTGGTGAAAAACGGGAAAGGTGAACCCTTTGTTTACAGCAGTTATGTTGGCTGACATGCAGGGCTTAACAACTTTTCAGAGTAAACAGCACCTGGCATTAATGATTCAATATTCAAGCACTCTCAAGCACTGAATCAAATACACTTGAGGTGTCTTGTCAACAACAGAGTTTATCAGGACAACTGCCAAATGAAATCATCTTACATACACCAGGACAAGAATGGTCAGGAGTATGCAATGCTGTTATTCAACATATGTACAAAACCACAAAGATGCTGGCAAAAGAAACAAAGTCTACGGGAATTCATGTTAGAGCAGCCAAGGAAACAACTGTCCTGTCGCTTCATTGAAGAAAGACCTCGTTTCTGCTGCTCAATCATCTGGCCTTTTATCTCCCTCTAAATCAGACAAACTACACCAACAATGTATGGTAAGTTAAAGGCATCATTTTGGCATCATTTACTTACCCTCATATCATTCCAAGCCTGTATAAGTTGATGGTTGCCATTGAATTTCATAGTATAGGAAAAGATATTATGGAAGTCAAAGGCTACTATCAGCTGCTTGGTTACCCACATTCTTTAGAATATCTTTTCTGTGTTCAGCAGGAGAAAGAAATTCATACAGGTCTGGAACAACATGAGGGTGAGTAAATGGTGACAGACTTTTCATTTCTGGATTAACTGTCCCCTTATTGATATAACTTTAGCTAGTTTACATGCTTTTATTTGTAGCTAGGTGAATGTCACATTGGCCGACACAGGCCTGGTGAAAAGCTAAATGTACTGTATGTTGTATAATCTGTGAGACACTACTTAGTATAGTATATATTTTGGAAACAGGAGACTAAGTGACACAGACATACATCAATATTTGGTACACAAAACACTGTAACGATTAATGGACTGTTGAATGCGACCTTTTGAGCAGAACTCCAAAACTTTCCTAAAAGAGCAAGTTTCTAAACTTGAAAGCAGTCTGTTATAACATAACAAATAAAATGAGCAAATGGTAAAAAAAAATGCAACCATATTAACCATGCTGGAGCACATGCTGGAACACAGTTAAATTAAGTCGTTTTTACTTCTGAAATTTACTCAGTTTTGTGAATAACTACAAATTTTGTTTTTCTACATTGGGATTGACACTTAATATAATAATAATATTAAATGATATTTGGTTTATTAGTTAGCACTTTAATTACTTGCTTCAATTGAATACAAATGTAGAATCTGTTAAATATTTTCAAAACATTTAAACTAACTTATGGCAATTAAATTCCGATAGGAAACTGTACGTGGACAGACTGACAGGTCGTTTCCAGACACACTATGTAACCCGAACAGAATCTCATGCCCTTCTTGTCAAAACATTGAAGACTGGTACTCACCTCCCACAACCAGCTCAGCAGCGCAGTATTGCACAGTGTTTATCAATGTTTTCTAGTTGTGCGCTTACTTTATGTCTCAGCTCTGTGCAACAAGAGCGTATATTGACTCATGTCAGGCAGCAGCACCACCTCCTCCACTGTCATTATCTCCTCTTTAAATCCTCTTTAAATCTACTCTGAGACATGTCCTAACTTAAATATATTAAACAATTAGACCGATCCAAGAACAGCTTATCTGACCCAACCACTTCCTCAAAGCTACTCCATGGCTTCAGAAAACATATAACATACAAGTCATATAGACCTCCTTTATGGTGCCTTTTGTTCTTTTGGAGCTTGAATGCCACTGGTCAGAAAGAAAGAAAGAAAGACGTACCACCGTTCTGTATATTTTGCATGTTTCCCTTGTTTAACACACCTGATTCAGATAACCATCTCCATGCATGAACAGTGTTCCAATTGACATAGTCCCTACACAGTGTTCTTTGCTCTCCCTGAGCAGGGGAAATCCATTAAAGTTTACTTCACTTCGAAACATTAATTCATGGATTTGCCTACACCACGGCCTGCAGCATCTTCACACAGACGAAACTTACTAGAGAAGTGTGAAGTGTGACATAATATACCTCTGTAAATAAATTAAATTCACGTCTCGCACACTTTAATGCTCTTTGAATGGAAAATACACGCTCCCTTCGAACTGGAATCATGGTGGAATATAATGTGATGTCCACTTCGCAGGGCACTTACGGTCGAATAGAACAAATGTCTGAAGAGATACATACAAAATGTGCACAGCGGTGGTACACAAGGAATGGAATTGAGAACCACTCTGCTAAGCTTACCACATGCATATGGCATGTAATGTATACTTTAACATGTTTGAGATAGGCACTTGTTTTCATTTTTGTCCTAAGTAACACTACATTGGTTTGTCGATTTTACTTTGTTCACTAAATGCAAAATGCTTCATTCTGCCAGTAAATTAAAGCTACTACATTTTTTTAACATAAACATTTTTTAAAAATGTTGTTTTGGTAGCCTATATTTTTAATTGACATGAAGTAGACTATGCTGCTGTATCTTTGTTTCTGAAGCAGCAAAGCAAAGATATCTGGGATATAATTTTACATGGTTAAAGACAAAACGATTGACATACAAATCTGAAGAATGGTGGGCATCAACAAATGTAAAATAATGAGCTCTTAACATCATCACACAACAAATAACTAACAATAATGACAAAACATTCTAGGGTCACATTCAGACCATAAGGTACACACAACAGAAAAAAATCTTGCAGGGAAAGTTGTCACTCACCGTTAAGCATAGCATATTCTCAGAGTTAGTGGAGTTGGAGACAGCAGCATGGTTTGCTGTAGCAGCTTCTGAGGAGATATAAACAAATGAGTCATGGGCTTTGTCTGTCTCACACACACTTGCTACAGAAAACTTGAAAATCTGCGTAGGTGGAAATTTTAAGTTCCTCGCTTGAAGGTTCTCTCTCTTTCTGTTCTTCTTCCCCTAAGCAAAGAACATTTTTTACAAAATGTTCTCTCAACTTCTAACTCTATCATTAGTATAGACTCCTGCTTATTGCTGTGGATAGAGCAGCTTGCCCCATCTAACAATCTAAGCATTCAAATGGTTACTGTTATGACTTGGTTAAAAAGGCATACACTAGGGTTAAAATAGTGGCAGAGGCACAAAGTCACTTTCCGAAAGCTTCACCGTCAAATGCTGGAATGAGCTGCCAACCGCAATCACACCTGAAACAGCTGAAGATACATCTTTTCTGCAATTACTTAACTAATCCATGCTTGGAATTGTGTATACTGTAAATATTGTTGGCTTGTAAGAAAAACTGTTCTGCATTTGTAAATCGCTTTGGAAAAAAATGTAACCTCAACACCCAAACAAAACACACAACAGTACAAAACATATATCATCGCTGCATTTAAAATGTTTTCAAAATCATGAGTAGCTTTGTTATAATTAATTACAACAACAATTTTAGATTCAATATAAGATTTAAGCAAAAAGGATCTTGCCTGTTCTTTGTTTTTTCCTTGTTTTATAAAAGGCAGAGCAGTAAGACACTCCTGTTCAGACAGGGGGCCTCTCCAGCTCTGATTTTAGGTCCCCTGAGACACTCAGGAGACCTTCATGAAAACTGGCAGACAACTCCCCATCCTCTCTGTGCTCACAACATAGCACAGAACTGAATATCGCCATCTCAACTGAGTCCCAATTCCTCTTCGGCAGGGAGAATATCTCATCATTTTCAGGGCTTGTCAGAGAAGTAATTATACATTTCGTGCCTTTACTCCAGGCACTGATATTCACAGGTCTCGTCTTAACTTTATTCTAGGAACCAGTACCAGTATTCTAGGGGAGGGAATTTTCTGTGGTAAGCTGTGTGCCTATTGTAGACACCCTTTGTAGTATATTACTTCAAACATTGTGACTTATGGATGTTGTTTGTGTGTTTACTTATAATGTCTGTTTTAACCATTTGTTGGCTTTTAAATTAAAAATCCCGAGATACTTGGAGCAAGATCAAAAACAAACTGGTGTGATGTAATTTTGAAAAAAATTTGGAGTTTGTTTCGAGTTCGAAATAGAAAAGTTTGCTCAAACTGGTAAACGCCTTCAAACTACCATTGGTCCATGGCAATTATGTTATTGGTAGGAATGATCTGGGGCTTTGCCTTCATGACATGGAAATCTTCTCTGGTTCATTTCTTCTGTTCAGTCCATCAGGGTCAGACTTGAGTAAAAACATGAACACACTAGAAAGTTGTGATTATGAAGAAAGTAACACTTTTAATAGTGTAAAGCTGCTTGCTTTAAAGCAATCTTTTATATGAATAAATGTAACATGATTTGACTGAAGTGTCAAATTGCTGAGCTTCTGCAAGCATATCCACACAGGATTTCTGAACTGCTGTTTTCTTACCACTTTCATTTTCGTTGTGTTTATTTTGTAACTGAGAGGAAGGCGTGCAGCACATATTTACAAATTCATTTTAATAGCGACCGCAGCAGCACAGGTGGCATCAGGACGTTCGTTATCAATCAGGCAATTCAAACTTTTTTTTTATTCCTAAGCAAAGAATAAAAAAGAACTTTGCCATGAGTATAGGGCCTTTCGCACTGCTTTAGTTCCAGAACTAAATGTACAGTACTAAAGTACTGGGACGATTTTGCGCGAACTATTTCCCAGTACCATTTAAAGGGTTGCATTCGCACAGACAGTGTACGTAAGATGGTCGACACACAGTGACGTCATTTGTGCGTGGCGTTCAACAACGGAAACAAAGAACAACATTAACAACAGGAGGATGGAGGACGCTGTGATCGGAGCTGTGTTTTTGTTGTCTCGCGGGTTTCACAATAATGGACATGAAATGTCGACGTATAGGCTCGGCGTTTTAAATCATGGCGGGTGAGGGCGTTTTCGTACGCGTTTGGCCAATCAGTGTCTACTTACGTCACGGGTAGTACCAGTTGTGCTGGTTAGACCCTGCTCCGGAGTAGGAGCTAATTTGGTTCTCGAAAAAGGCAGTCCGGTACTAAAAAAGCACCCAGTTACGGCGGTGCGAAAATGGCAAAAAGTGGGTAGTTCCACAATTAGTTCTGGTACTATGAAAAGGTTCCCGCGGTGCGAAAGGCCCTTATATTGGGGCCTTTAGGGTTCTCTATTAGGATGTTGGCCGTTGGTGTACCACTGGTGGCCTAGGGAGAGGACGTGCCAGCTCAAGGTGTATATATATATATATATATATATATATATTTATATACAGTAGTCAACACATTTGAAGTGGGTTTATTTATATACAGTAGTCAACACATTTGAAGTGGATCAAAACCTTTCATCAAAGTTGTCCTAAAACCTAAAACCAAAATGTGTTCTTGTTGGTAACTTTGACAACCGGGTAGTTGGGTGGTGTCATTGGGTCATTTGTAGGTACTGAGGTCATTCACTTTCTTAAAATGAAGGTGGCATAGTCAGTATTGATTGTGGTGGTCAGGTTAGCATATTTATAACAAATTCCACAATGTTTTGAACAAAAAAGGGTTTGGCTATAGTCTGGGCAGTGCCATACCTGATTCCCCAAGGTGTAATGAGCTGGGAACAATTGATCTGAAATCTCCTCAAGAGATGAGTCTGATGGCTCGTTTCCACTGAGCGGTACGGTACAGCACAGTTCATCTCCCCCCCACATACAATGCATAGCTGTGATAGGCAATTTGGTTCTTTCTCATTATTTGACTTATGGCTCGTTTCCACTGAGCGGTACGGTTCAGTACAGTATGATTCGGTACGGGTAACCCTGATCAGGCCTGCGTTTCCACTGCCAATAGTACCCTACTTGATAGGCTTGGTGTATGCCGGAAAGTAGCGATCGACGATGAACCGCGACAATAAGCACAACTCTGCCTCTTTTTGTTAAATGTCAGTTTTAATGAACAATAATAGCCATTATAAAAGTATAAGTACAAAGTATAAGAAGCTTATATAAGAGGAAATAAAGACAAAAGCAAATAGTTCAGTCAAACGTATGCTACAAAGTCAGCGCTGTACTACGGTAAAGTTCAAAATAAATATATAAAGTTAAATATAACTTTGTGCTCAGCCAAAACGATATGACCAGGAATAAATAATAGATTCATGAGACCACGAATGCCTGATAAATATAGCCTACCCAAAACTGATTGTATCTCATGTTTACTTTAATCACAGAGACATCAGAACCAGCGGCAAATGTCGAAAGGACTAGACGAGTTGAGGCTGCTCTCGGCGGATACATGAGCAATGATACATGATCATACATTTCAAATAGGCTCTATGTTTATAAATAAACCGCAGATTTGAGTTTTAAACAATTATATTCTCGCCTGAAAAACCCTTAAAACTACATTTCATGACACAATAACAGTAATACTTAGAAAATTACGCGGGTTTTTGGGCAATGACGTTTCACAAGTCCACAAGAACGCATATTGAGAAACGGCTATTGTCTGTGAGAAAATATAAAATTATAAAATACGCGGTTATATTTTTTTGTGTTTGCGCACTCTGATGTAAATAAGCCCAACACTTATGGACAGCAAAAAGGAACGAGTGAAGGACGCTTTATGCCCTTGTATCACGCAAAAGTGACGATTCTAGTCAACCAATCAACGTTCTGCGATGAGTTTAGCTCCACCCTTTTGGTACCCTTTGCTGTGCTACGGTTCGCTATTTTGGTACCATTCACAACTTCTGACAGTGGAAACGGAAATAATTGTGTACCGTACTGTACTGTACTGAACCGTACCGCTCAGTGGAAATGAGCCATAAAGCTCTATCCAGATGGGATTAGTTTTACATGGGGAACAGGTGGGATAATGTAATCGCTACCAGAGCTTCGTTGTAATTTTAATCCCATCCAAATCAAACATCTTTGTAATTATTGTAAACTTTTTCTTTCAAATACCAGTAAACATTACAGTGTCTTTTGCATTCTACAAAACAGCCTGTAACAGTAACCCAAGATAATAGTAGAATTGCCAAGTTAGTAAAAGGCCAGTGAATCTGCCAATACGTCCAGCATGTAAGCCCTTATTTCTCCAAACACCGAAAGTTGAGGTTGGTCAATAAGACACCAGAAAACAAAAAAATCTAGTGCTGCATGCCAATTTCCCTACTTATGCTATTCCGTAAAATGTCCTCCTTTTGAGAGAAAATAAATGTGATAATTTTGAGTGAGCAGATGAGTAGTTTTGGTATTACAATGTCATGCCTCATGCCTTGTATACACATTCCACATTTTATGTCATAAAATTTACCTCAAACAATTCTTGCTACCATATTGGAGGAAAACAAGTAGCATGTTTAATTGTTAGTCGTAGGTCACTTCGAAAACTTACCGAAAATACTAGACCATCTGGGGACTTTTGGCATTTGGCTCTTTTCAACATACTGTGCTTTGGGACAAACCTACTCTAACCTCACAAACTATTTAGGGTGGATAGTACACACATTGGGGCAGAAAGTAGTTTCAAAACTGAACTCAGAGCCATCATGGGAGGTGCTCAGTGTGCTTTTCATTTAGTGTTCATTTAAGCCTGGTTTACACTATCGCAGGACCTTCCACAGACTGCTCATGCAGCTCATTGTGCCTGAGGCATTTGTACTTCACATATTTGATATTCAGTAGAGTTGAAGCACCATGTTAGCTTTTCATTTGAAGATACAAAATCTGGGACATGCATAGCCAGTGCAGATGTGGAGTCTGAACTGCAAGAGTTCATTTTATTTACAATGCATTACAGTTACACATTACATTACTGTTTTGCATTGTTGTATTTCGAGGCTTGGGTAGAGAGATACTGCCATGCAACATCTATCCCATAACACTGACCTGTGCACACAAAGATGAAAAATTCCTTTCAATTTCAGCATGCATTTGTTTGGTCAGATTAATGCAAAAAAAAAAAAATGCAGACAGGCTGAACAGGCTGTCAGTTTCTCTGACACCTACTTGTCACAAAGAGGAATAAAAGAAGTCAAGCAGTATTTGTGTTTTCAAACATCTGTTCAATCCTTTCCATTTTTTTTTTTTTTCACATTAACAGGTGGCAATCCAAATAAACATGTTTATCTCAACAAATTACAGTGATGAACATTTATCTTGGTGTGAACAGGCCTGAACCCTCACACAAACTATTTAAATAAGATATTTAAGATATTTAATTTGTATTTTTTTGGAAATGTTTGTTGGTTCTCACAATGTCAAACTTCAGGTTTTATTATCCTGAAGGCTATGTAGGCAAAACCACATATACTGCCTGTGCGCAACCATTATGCAATCTACCCACACTAAAAAATGCATTAAAGAGCAGCTTGGCCCACTTTTGATATGAAGGGTATCAACAATTTAAAAATGCTTAGGTAACTTGAAAATTTGACAGTGACAAATCAGAGCAAAAGAGAAAATTAGTGACCCGAGGAGGGACAGATGCTTATTAATGTATTAATGATTCAGTTCTTCATGTTAGTCTATTCAGGCAGTTAGAAGTCACTGACATACTGACATCAAGAGTTGATGAGTTCTGTTATCTCGTCCCCAGCCACAAAGAAAATTTAGAAACAGATGCTGAATAAAATGTATAGAAGATGCAACTTGTAAATGACAGTACCATGACAAAGACAAGCTTCCACAAAAGCAAGCTTAAACCTCACCAAAACATCTTTAAGACTCATAAAGAATAGAAAGGCTGTGCTCCATCAATGACTAATGTAATGCACTCATTAAACACACATCAAAGACAGAATGAGAGATCACTCACCTAGTCACTGCTGACACACACACTGATGTTCAGACAGATGTTGAGAGTGTGGAAATTATTCCCTCAAACTCAGTTTCAACATAAACGTGAGCAAAAATGTTATCAGACTGCAGGAGCAGGGCGCTGCTGACTCTAGACTCTGAGTAAATGCCACAGTGTGTGTATGATTCTCAATGATGTGTGTGGTTTGTCCAGCCCCCTCCCTCCCTCCATCCTCTCTCGCTCCCCATATAACCAATTTTAATCCTCCACTCACCCAGCAGACTCTTTGAGTCTGTGCTTAGTCCTGCCTACATCTTCTTCCAGCGGGTTTTAAAAACATCACATATCTGTATCCTGCAAGGTTATTTTAGGTTTTATTTCATTTTCTATTTGTTATTCAAAATTAAACTAGCACTTTTATTTTTACAGTCATTTTGCTTGTATGTATTTATCATAGTAATTACAATATCTGGGTAATAACTGGTACTAACCCTGAACCTATCCCAAAATATAACGTTAACCATGTAGTTACCTTATATTACCCAGTACTTTCTTAGTTATGTACACTGTAAGTGCACACACTGTAAAATAAATTGCAACCCAAATCACTTTAGGCTTGCATTAAGTAATTAGGCTTGCAGAATTTTTGAGTATATTTAATACAGATATTTTTTATGTATTCGTAGCTTGACATTTACACTGTTACAACTGTTTCCTTCTGTTCTGTGTGATCAAAAAAGTGGGACCTTTGCACAAAGACCATGGTGACCGAGCAGAGTTTTCAAGTGTTATAATGAGTGACGATCCGGCACTGGAATTTGTTATTTTTAATGTTGTGCCCTTTGGCCGAAGGCAAGAGTGTGATGTTCTCTCTTGAACAGCCACATAGATACTCACTCCAATCTACATTTTTCTGGAGCAGCAACAGCTCGCTATCCACTCTTGTAAAGTCAAAAAAAACGATAAAAGCAAAATGATAAAAGCAAATGTATCGCCACTATTGATATTCACACACATATCTGCATTTTGTTTTATTCAAATAATTTATATGTGGGCAGAATTAGAACTGGGAAATATACAAAGCCAAAAAGCATAGATTTTACCACTAGACCATGACCATCACACCACAATATCTATATTAAGGCCAAAAATAAAAGTATTATGTGGATTTATGTGACTTATCCACTAAGACTGATCCTGGAAGATATTTTAAACACTTCAATGGGTCAGGAAGAATGAATCATGAATCATTAGTGTGTAAGGATTTAATGACAACTCCTGTTGTGTCAAAAATAGGCATTCAACATGGTCTTAAACGATCATTTAAATAATTTCTGGACATTTCTAATTCTAATTCACTAACCCCAAAATGTATGTATAGCTCTAAAATACTCTACAGCATTAAACCTCATGATCTGAGCTCTTTTGTGCCTCATAGATTTGATCCCATGGACAGGGACAATTATCGTTTGTAAAAGCATCTTAACAGAGCAGACAGATATCTGCAGGCGGAGGGGGAGGGACTGAGAGAGAGATAGGATGTAAATTGACAGATGTCAGGCTCAGACAGAGAAAACGGAAGATAATAGAGGAAGAGGAGAGAAGGAAGAGGCAGGAGGTCGAATGGGTAACTGCTGGAGTCTCTCTGTGATACCTCACATAATCTGCTAATTAGTAAATTAAGGCAATTAAATATTCATTCAGCCAGATGCAAGCTCCAACATAATCAGCTCAACCCACTAATTCACAGAAGAAAATATAACATTGAACATTTATCATGAACATTTATATAACAGACCTGTCAATTAGCTCCAGTGTTTACTTATTAATCTGGTTATTTTAGTTAGGTTACATTCAGCTTACAGTTACTTAAAATCCCGGGCCGTATAAATTTAACCATTATATTTCTGTCACATCAGTCTCATGCTAACATGAGTAATGTTTAAGTTGTATGGTTATATTTCCGAACAGCATGATGAATACAGTATATACAGAAGAGGATTAGGGCAAGCAAAAAACCATCTCGAGATTAAAGTCATTATAAAGATTAAACTCATTAAATTTCAAGAAAAAAGTCAAAATAAAATGTTGAGAATAAACTCATCATTTATCTTGTTGGACAGTGCCAAATAGTGTCTGCAGTGGCGAAGGTTGGAGAGTAATGCACATGGATGTAGCATATGATGCCATTGTAACTGGTGTGAATTTATTGACTTCATTTAATTTGCTTTCTTTTCTTTCCTATATTGTATTATTATTATTTTTTTATATGCTGTTTATACCATTATAAATTCTATGTGTTTCATAATAAGAATGGGTTAATGAACTCCACAAAATTAAAAATTAACGTTAAAGTCACGTAACTTTTCTTTGGGATTTTGTCTGGGGAGGGAATGATATCAGTGGAACACATCCAGGGTTTCCCCACGTGCGACATGTGATAGCCTCAGTCTACCTGTGTGCGAGGCTAATGAGCACATGTACTACTTTGTTTTCCCCGTGAATGACTCTGGTATGGCGATGTTTTTTGTCTAAAATGCATATTTATCGCTGGATGAATGTGATTACTTTATACTAGCACTCGATTGTGCTAGTTATAATGTAAATGTATATTTTATGGTGTTATTTAACTTAAACGGTGTACATTGTGACGCTAACTAATTAGCATCATATGTTTAGTGTGCCAGAGAGGGAGAAGCTGTCGCCTGTTGATCCACTGATTATTTCTCCTTGTTACAGGTATGTTGTTTGATTAGTTCTGTTTCATAAAAGAAAAGAGATTTAGTTGAATGTGTATTGTACGTAGAGTGTTACGGGAGAAAATCCGATTTAATGATTTATGCAGTGCGTGACGCATGTGGTGCAGCCTACACATAATACGGTGCTAAACATATTGAATGATTAATTTCACTATGTAACGTATAGGAATACTGATTTATTCATACAAATGGTATTATAATTTTTTGTTTTATTTCACTATAGTATGTTTTAATGTATAAATACTTGAATTAATGCATAAGTTAATAATGTAATAGATTTTATATCTAATGTAATATTGTAAAATATTTATTGTAATGTATTAATAGGAATATTAATGTGATGTATAAGAAAGACAAGAGACATATTGTAAACAGTATAATTTATTTACATTTATTTCATTCTTTTCCATTATTGTATAATGTCAGTCTACCTGTGTGCGAGGCTAATGAGCACATGTACTACGCTGTTCTCCCCGTGAATGACTCTGTGTGCCAGAGAGGGAGAAGCTGTCGCCTGTTGATCCACTGATTATTTCTCCTCGTTACAGATTGAGTAAAAGAAAGTGCTGAATCTCATCAACGAGTGGTCGTGTGGTCTTTATGTGTGTGAGGGTGACCGGTCCAAACATGCTACACCATCAGCTAGGGTTTGAATGCAGACTCACTTTTCTTCCTTTTCTCATCACATATCACTTAGGAAAAGTGGAAATCAATTGCCTAACGAGTGTTTAATAATAATGTATTAATTAGGGGTAGGCAGCCTAAAGGGAGGGCTTTGTTGTCCCAATAAGGCAACATCTAGAATTTAGAATCTTCATTTCACCTAACCTGCATGTCTTTGGGAGGAAACCGAGGTACCCGGCATAAACCCACACTGACACAGGGAGAACATTCAAACTCTACACAGAAAGGCCTCCTGTCCCTGCCTGGGCTTGAACCAGGGACCTTCTTGCTGTGAGACAACATTGCTAACCACCGAGCCAATGTGTGAGTCAAGGTGGTCTTGGAGGAGCTGGTGTCCAGGGCAGAGCCAGTCAGGCAAGAAGCCAGGGTGGAGCTAGTGGGGTAGAGGGCCAGAGAGGAGCCGACAGAGCAGGTGGCCAGGGTGGATTCGGCGAAGCAGGTGGTCAGGGCGCAGCCAACGAGACTGAAAACACCCACAGTGAAGCAGAAGACCACTACAGCAGAGCAGACAGGACCGAAGATCCCCACAGTGGAGCAGAAGATCACCACAGCCGAGCAGATGGGATCAAACATCCCCAAGGCAGAGCAGAAGACCACCACAGCAGATCAGATGGGACTGAGGATCCTCATGGTGGAGCAGATGGAGTTGAAGTCCACCATGGCAGAGCTAGAAACCACCAAGGTGGCTCAGGGAAAGCAGGTGACCATTGAGGCAGAGCAGATGGAGCAGAAGACCACCATGGTGGATCAGGTGGAGCAGTAAACCACCACAGTGGGTCAGGCAGAACTGTAACACAGAGCGTACAGAGGTTAGAAATGGCCTCTGTGGCTGTAGCAGGACAGGGCAGAGAGTTCAGGGATGCCCTCCGTGGTCATTATATAACAGGCAGAGAGCTTGAGAATGGCCTCCTTGGCCATGGCAGAACATGTAGAGGGTTCAGAGATGGCCTCTTTGGCCGTGACAGGACAGGCAAAGGGTTCAAAGGCGGTTGCCACCTCGGGAGGGTCAAGAGAAGTGTATGCAGCCCACAGACATAAGATGGCAACAGCCATCGTAAAAAGCACAGCCAATGGTGGAAGGACCTTTGGGACCATCGGGCATTGCATAACAGGACTACAGTCCACGGGGCTTGAGAGTAGAGTCCGCTGGGATTGAGAGCACTAGATACCAACAGACTAACCAGATTAACCTGCCGCTTGTGCTGATTTCTACCATTCACCTTGGCTGTACATTCTGCAAAGGTGGACATAGGAACTCTGGTGTGGCTGCCATGACAGGACAAGGCGCTGGTGATGACGGGACGAAAATCTGGAGTGGTGGTCATGATAGGACAAGGCTCTGGAGTGGCAGCCATGATGGGACAAGGTACTAGGGGGCTACTGGTGCCACTTTTAGTGCCACTTTCCTCCTCTGCGACTTCCACAGTAAATGCAAAGCCACTCAGTTGCAGTGCAAAGTCGATATAATACTCCAGCATCCAGTCAGGATGCCACAGTGGCATACACAAACTGAGCGGCTCTGAAATATCTCTGATCTGCAAGACCTGACAAATTACATGGGAAAACACTGGGGGTTATATAGACAAGAAAACCAGGGGCTGACAAGGGACATAAAGTGAAAAAGTGATGTGACATGTGGCGACCCATACTCGGAATTAGTGCTCTGCATTTATCCCATCCAAAGTGCACACACACAGCAGTGAACACACAC
>NW_015542412.1:175636-185579 GCF_001515605.1 Sinocyclocheilus anshuiensis | reverse complement strand
GTGCCTTGCTCAAGGGCACCTCAGTCGTGGTATTGAAGGTGGGAAAGAGCACTGTACATTCCCTCCCCCCACCTACAATCCCTGCCGGTACAAGACTCGAACCCACAACCTTGGGTTACGAGTCCGACTCGCTAACCATTAGGCCACAATTTCCGACATATGTGGGTGATTAGTTGTCATGGTAACTATAGCGACAAACAAGGGTAACTATGGGAATAAACCAGGCACAAGGCAAAGAGGAACTGAACACATGAAGCAAACACAGAATCAATAGTAACCAAAACATTACAAAATAAGAGTCCTTAAAGTGCTTTTATTATGCCATTTCAAAAATTGCCTTTTTTCATGCAGTGTGTAATGTAGGTGTATGTGAATGCAAATGATCTCCGGTCTCTTTCCCCCATGCGTGCATGCTGGTGTCCTCATGGGTCCAGGAAGGGAATGCAAAGGAGCTTATTCACCACCAGAGATGTGAGTCGCTGGTACCATGATCCGGATTGGAGAATCATACATAACGCCATAGACCGGCTAGGATGCCAGGCCACTATTCACTGCAAGCACCACAGGCCTGGAAAGATGAGCTTCTGTAAATGCATGTGGCCTCCAGACCCCGCCCTCTGCCCTGGACCCTTCCTGACTGAACACTGTCTCTTCTTCACAAATCCCCTGCACAATGAGGACACCATACCCACTGTTCATTTTGGACACCCCTTGGCCACCCCTCTTGGACAATTTTTTCCCTGTTTTGAACTTTTATGTTCTATTTATGTTTGGCCTGACACCACCCCCACTGTGTCTGTTGTTTGTCATTAAATGAGTGAGATGGGGATAAGGAACTCATTTTAACATAAATAATAGATATTAACCATCTTTGGCCAGGGTCAAGAGTAAAAAAATGATTAAGTACAGCTTTTGAATAAAATTTGGAAAAATGAAAAAGATGAGTATTAGGCAGGTTGAATTTAGCTGACAGGGATGAAAAAGATGAAAAGACTTCATTTTCATATAAGTCATCGGAGACCTTTAGTTGACCAACAGTGAAAGACAACATATGAACCAAGGGTTTGTGTAGGACATTTTTTTTAACTGATGCAAAACAACAGTATTATTAACTACTGGGTTATTCAAAATTTTGTATACCTCAATAGGAAGCTGAGAGCAAATCATGGGGAATAAAGAATAATAGGAGTAAGATAGCTCGGTATGAACTCAGTAGAGCAATTTAATAATGTTACATGCCCAGATATAACACAGAAAATAACTAAGCGCCCTTCAGATCTGGGAAGCTGAAAAACTGATCTCCTAATGCAGGCTGGCTTGCCACACCAGAAGAACCCACTCAATTGCTGATCCAAACTGGTGAAAAAGCATTTATTAATACAGACTGGAATGTGCTGAAAAAGATATAAACATTTTGGCAGAATCACTATTCTGATAAGATTCACATTGCCTACTAAAGAAGGAGGAAGGGATGCTCACCTATCCATTTCTAATTTGCATTTGTCCATTAGTGGCTGTTCTTAATGAAAAGATCCTTGAGAGAGCTAGTAATGAATATCCATAAATATTTCAACCCATCAGCGACTAACTTAAGAGGAAATATAGAATAAAGGAGAGTACAATTAAATGTTTTAATTTTACATTTAATATTACCATTTTCACACAGTGCCAGTGCTTCAACTTAAATACAATTTCTCTTTTTGTACTCCTCTTTATGTTTTTCTCTGTGTGAGACTGGTTTTGGTGAGTTTCCCATTGTTATCCAGACAGATATATAACGTAATTATATATCCATCCACAGAGATTCACATCAGAACATTGAATCCCATCATCATTCAGAATATGTCTTTCTTCTCTGGCTTTAGGAAAAAACATAAAAGTGTCATCCATCTTGTATAATTCAAAAGATGTGAGTTACTTCATATTGTATTGTGAGCCTTCAATCCTTCAAATTGTACAAAACCAAAAGGCATGAGAATTATTCACTTACAGCTAAATTATTAAATGAGAAGTTTACATCCCTTGCACCTCAATATTCAGATACGCAATAATAAAATTAAACCATATAGAACAGTACTGGAATTGTAAGAAGTATGTTAAGTATATATAAGTTTATAGATCTTTATATAAAAACATTTTAAAATTCAAGTTGGCAGGGGCAAAATCCCAAATAGCCTAAATCCTCATAAGGGCCAAATTAAATCTTGTTGACCAAGAAAAAGAGGGGCTGTTTCTAAATATGCCTACTTCCCTACTATATAGTAGGTGAAAAACAGTATGCATAAATAGTAGTATGGCAGAATTCACAGTATTCATAACAACAGGCAAAAAGTAAGACGAATTACTATACTTTCAATGAGATTTTGCAATGTGCAACTAATGGACACTTTTCCATCCCATGTGTGAGCTGTAAATGGCAATAATCCACAGGGATTACATTCTTGCTATATAAAAACTACTTTTTAGCAATCACAGTACAGTACGCAGTACACTAAAGAAGTACCCAATCAGAATATGCAATTTCAGCTGCAGCCAGATTGTTTTAGACTGTGCCTGAAATCACCCCTTATACCCTTACATTGTGCACTATTTAAGAGGACAGTCACTTATAGTGATGTCACCATAGTCAACATTATTGAGTGCACTTATTAATTTCCATAATGCACTGCAAGAACAAGTGTACAACTGACAGTGTGGCGGCATACATTTAAGGATGTGACAGAATTCACATAGAGTGTTTGTAATGTTTTCTCTTTCAGCAGGGGCGATTCAAGGATTTTCATTTTAGAGGGGCTCAGCCCCCAGTGAGGGTATAATTCTTTTCAATATAATGAAAGTAACTGAAGCTCTGAAACACCAACATGACTAAATAAATAAAGTAATTAATAAAAAGATAAAAAATAAATAACAACAAATAAATTAATAAAAATAAATTAATATATGAGTAAAATTAACTTATATATATATATATATACTGTATATATAAAATAAAAATAAAAATGTTTGATTAATAGGGGTCGTATACTAAACTTATTGCAGTATTCCGCTGTATTGCATAGATAGGTAACATATTTGAGTACTGAGCCAAATTCAAGTCTTCATGATCTGACACACACAACCTGTTTACTAGGGTGACCATACGTCCTCGTTTCCCCGGACATGTCCTCTTTTTGGACTTAAAAAAATGCGTCCGGCCGGGATTTCTAAATCGCCCAAAATGTACGGGATTCGGCTTTTGCTTTCTATAATCGCCATTCATTGTGTGCATTTTTGTATTAGCCCTGCGCGTGACTGTTTTCTTAGTCCTGCTCCCAATTTCTGACCATTACTGCCTGCTCACGCAAACATTCTAATATTGCATATAATTTTCGCGCATCAGGGAGCCGATATCCATAGTATTTATATCACTTTGAATGCAGTTTGTGTAGGATGCAGGGTTGCCAAATCCGCATTTTTTTCCACCGAATTGGGCTGGATTTTAAACTGTTGGGGCGGGTTGATTTTCTCGCGTAGATTAAAGGTTTGAAATATTGCATAAATTACATTTGACTGAAATGCTTGAATTGAAACATTTTGCATTCTACCTATGATAAAACTGTGGTAGATGTTAAGTTTTGTGAAGGATGGCCACAGGAAGCCTTTTAGTTGTGTTTATGATCAATCTGCAAAATGGTGACTGTACATATTTTTTAGGTATGAAAATTAGTTTTGATATGGTATGTGGTCATTGCACTACTTTGGGGGCTACCCCCTCAAACCCAAATGTAGCTGAGTAGTCGTTTTAGGTTTTTAGGCTATAGCCCCCCTAAAAATGGCCTAGCGACGGCCATGTCTTTCAGAATGTTTTGTTGGCTGTGGTGGGGTTTTCCCCTTTAAGAGTTAGACGTTTTGCGAGTTCAGTAAAAGCTAGAGTCTGTTCATGGCTTTTCACCCAATTTTGGTGTCGCCTGTGTTCATTTAATCGCACAAACCCCTAGAACAGCCTTCGTTTCGCATCCTTCATTCAGCTTAATTTGAAGGATGCATGGGATGTATCCTTCACGACCTTCAATCACCCACAATCCTTTATACCCATTCCATTTCATGAAAATAAACTGACAAAAAAACAAGTCAGTACTGAGCTTGTCTGAATTTATTATGAAATTTAAGACAAAAATAATGTTTTCGGACAAGAAAGCATAGATGTTATCTTTTGTTTTGGTGTAAATTACTCACTAAATGCTAAACTTTAAATGCCAACAATGTAAGCCACTGGAAAGCCATTGTATTGCATTAATAGAAAGCCAAATAATATAAAGATTTGTAATACAAAGTATTTTTCCAAAACTAAGTTTCATTAGTATTTTCGTGCCATGACGGTGAGGACGGGAACATATGTGACCCTTCCCATGTATTCAGTGTCTGAATTCTGTCACGGTGTGTTGAAGAAGACTCGAAGATTAATAAATTCCAACACGAAGTTTAATCACAATAATCCACACAAGAGATAATCCAAACGGGCAGGGAAACATACAATGTAAACGGTGACCAGACAAAGAGTTTCTGAAGGTACAACTTAAATACATAGACAAATGAGGATAATTAACAAGAAACAGATGAGCTAACTCAAGTAATAAAGGGGAAACAGAAACTAGGTCAAAAAACAAAACTAGAAAGCCAAACACAGTCCAAACAGGGTGATGGTGTGACAAATTTCCCCCCCTCCCGGAAAGTGTGACCTCGTGCTACAGAGAAGAAAGTAGGGGTGGAATGGTTCAACTTACTCACGGTTCGGTTTGTATCACGGGTTTAGAGTCACGGTTTCGGTATGGTTCGGTATGTGATATGATCCAGTGCACTGATACAGTACGTTCAGCCGGCTATGTCTGCTATAGGATACTTACCATTTGACATAATTTTTGCGTGAATTTGTCCATTTAAACACAATACTTCAGAGAAAGCTTAATATTTGCGCACGTTCTGAGGTTTTGTGCTTCGGATGAGCGCACGCACAAATCTTCTCACTGCGCACGCGAGCTTGCGTCCTCTGGTTCTTAAATGTTTAAACTGGCAAAGCTTAAACGAGTTTAGCTTAAACACAGATATCAACGTGTGCTGTTCAGGTCTCACCTGTGCGCACGCGCTATCAGCACCCGGGTGATGACGGAATAAATGCTCATATTCCAGCATACGGCATTCACACTGAACAAGAGTGAATGGTTTATCCACTTTTTATTTTTTTTTTAATCGCTGTTGTTGTAATGTATTGGGAAGACAGAATGCGCATCCATCAACAGAAACATATATTAGCCGAACCCTGTTTGTTTTACTTATTATTTCTAGCAAACCATATTACAGATGCGTTATGTCAGATTTAAGTTGAACCGCGGTCCTAGCGCATGCCGAACCGTGTGTGGAGAACCAAATGGTTAGAATTTTTTCTATGAACCGTTCCACCCCTAGAAGAAAGGGTCAGGAGATGGCAGAGGGATGGCGACAAGGGATGGCGAAGGGCTGGCAGAAAGGCAGGCTGACAACTAGGAGGCGATGACGGAGGGAGGAGTCAGGGCAGAGAAGATGGGAGGAGCCAGGGTGGAATGGATGGAGGGAGGAAGGAACCATGGAGGAACCTGGAGCAGGAAGAGACTGGAGACGCTCCAGAGCCCAGCCAGGAAGACAACCCACGGTGGAGCTGATGGAGGGAGGAGCCATAGCCAAGGAAGGGCTGACGACTACAAGGGGTGCAGACTGACAGTGGCGGAGCAGGTGGGAGAGGTGTCCAGGGCGGAGACGGAGAGCCACTGAGCCAGGGTGACGCAGAGGATCCTGAGGGCCAAGGCGGAGCAGATGGCTCAGATGAACGAGGCACAGGCAGGCATCCGGAAGGCCGCGGTGGAGCCGGAGTGACAGAGGGCCAAGGTGGAGCTGGAGGGAGGGAGAAGCCCAATGGAGCCAGAGGGACGGAGGGATGACGTGAAGCAGAGGCGAGGGCAGGTCAACGACTGACCAAGGCGGAGCCAGGGGGACGAGGCAGCCCGGTGGAGCTGGTGGACTGATGGGCCAAGGTGGAAATGAGGGAGCTAGGAGCCATGGTGGAGCCGCTGGGTTGACGGGCTGAGGTGGAGTCCAGGACTTAGAGGCTGGAGGCGGAAACAAGAGATACCCCAGCCACAATGCCGATGGAGACTGGCAGACCCATGCCACACCACTTATGGTTGGCTGAGGGTGAGCTGCGAGAATGGCAGGATGCAGCGGCAGAGGAGTAGTTGATGACAGAGGACACATGAGAGAAGGTGGGAGATGGAGGCTGGGCGGGAGTTCGGGATAATCGGGAGGTTCAGGGATGGTCACGACCCCCAGTACCGGAGAGCGGCAGACGGGGAAACGACCTCCATGGTCATGATAGGACAAACAGTTCAGGACGGACAGACAATTCAAAACTGACCTCCATGGTTGTAATGGGGCAGACTGATGATGATGAAGGTGGAATAAGAGGAGGGTTGTCAGCATACACATCCTTTTACACATCGCCGCTAAACTATTACTTTTTAGGTCTGGTCATCTGTCATGGTGTGTTGAAGAAGAAGACTCGATAAAGATAAATAAATTCCAACACAAAGCTTAATCACAATAATCCACACAAGAGATAATCCAAACGGACAGGGAAACACACATCAATGAAAATGGTGACCGGACAAAGAGTGTCTGTGAAGGTGCAACTTAAATACATAGACAAATGAGTATAATTAACAAGACACAGATGAACTCAAGTAATCAAGGGGAAACAGAAACTAGGTCAAAACAAAACTAGACAGACAAACAGAGGCCAAACAGGGTGATGGTGTGACAAATTCACTCATTCGTTTCATCCACTCTTTTAAGTGGACTATTGAGTGGACTGATATAGGAAATACAGTATAGGAGTCCATTCTGAAATACCCCGTTAATCTTCTTCTTTGTCTCTTTCTCTCTCTCTTTTTTTTTTTTTGTATTTATTTATTTATTTGGTGGTTTATTTAATGCCCGATGAATCTCTTGATAGTCTATTCTCTCTTCATTATTTATTATATATTCCTAATAATATATATGCTATTATAAATCTTGATTGTATTATGCACTGAAATCTTGTTATTGACAGAAAATGGAAGTCTTTTCAATACAAAAATATATTAAAATGCATGAAATGCTCACAGCTTCAGCTTTATGATTTCATACATCTTTCCTGTGACTCAAAATATTTTCTGTGCTTGCTGTGGAATTGGAGCGCAGTAATTGCGGCACATTTGGGGAGGTGGAGAGGAAAACCCTGCAGTGTTTTGTAGTGTAACCCTCACAGACACAGACCAGAGGAATCTGATTTGAATCACACACATAGGTCAAAAGAGGTGGTTATGTGAGGCATTATGATGTCAGACTCCCGTGCCTTGGGTGAGGGGTAGCTAATGTATTCCCAGCTTTCCATGGCAAAAAAGAGTACAACTAGTTGCAAATTAATTAGAATTAGTTGACATGAGGCTGCAAAGTTACTTATAGTTAGTAGAATGTCTAAAGTGGACTATCAAAATAAAGTGTAACCCAACTTGGAAACTTGCGGTTTCAAGAAAGTTCAGAACTTCCATAATTATGACTTTGTGGTGGCATTCATGTGCATTCAACTCGTGAATACAATCTTTCCAACCTTTCTTGATAGGGTGGCCAGACGTCCCGTTTTTCCTGGGACAGTCCCGTATTTCAGCTCTATTTTTAGTGTCCCGACTTATTTTGAAAAAATCATGTTTTGTCCCATATTTCTAAATTTGTTTCCGACTGGGTGATCAGAGCAAGTAGTAAAAGTGTTCTGTCATGCGAGAACAGCCTAATCAAAGGTAACTAAGCTTGGCGCAGAACAAAATTACCATCCAATCACAATTTGTTATCGATTAACTTGCAGCAAATGAAGGTGAGACAGATAGGCGGAATAACACGTTCTCTCAGATATATAATTTAGATATCATGAAATAAAATTTCTCATATCGTGGTCATATGTCATATTCAGCCCATCTGACCCACACAGTCCCCCATAAATGTTTTGCTGAGTTTAGGGCAATTTAAATAAATTATTTATTAATAAATAACAGACAAAAACAAATTATATTTTTGAATACTTAAAATGCATTTAACAAAATTAATATTCAATTATATTGCAGGCTCTTAATTATTGAATTCATATTTTTCTGCAATTAAAGTTTATTAGAACTATTAAATTGTCCTTTGTAGTTGCCCTAATGAAAAGCTAACTCTTGAATCCAGAGTTAACTATAGTATTAGAAAACCTTTATAAAATTGACTTATTGCCTTTATTTGAACCAATATTTAATAGGCTATAAGTATCCTATAACAATTTTCATGACATTAATATTAAATATCATTATCCATATTTCTGCAGTGTCAGTAAATGCATGTTAAATAGCCGAGGTGTGTCACGGTGTGCCTACTGTGAAAGAGCGAGGAGATGAAGGAGAATCCAGAATAAACATAGACTTTATTTTCTTCAACAGGGAAATCACACGTAGGAAACGGGGATCGACGCACAATTCCAGACAAGGGAAACTCAGACTAGGCAGACTAGGAGGCCATGGCGGAACCGGGAGTTCGGGGAGCCATGGCGGAGCAGGCAGCTCGGGGAGCCATGGCGGAGTAGGGAACTCAGGGGGCCATGGCGGATAAGACAGTTCGGGAGGCCATGGCGGAGTAGGGAACTCAGGAGGCCATGGCTGGACGGCCTCCATGGCCTTGGCCTCGCCACTCAGCCCGGCCACTACGGATGGTCTCTACTTTCACTCAGCGTTTGTAATGGACCCATACTCCCCCCCCCCCAAAATCCTTGGGGAGAATTTCGTCTTTCGAGGCCCTCCGTAGGCCTAACTCGGGAACAGTGGCCCTCCCTGGGCTTGACTTGGGGACTGGAGCCCTCACTGGGCTAAACTCGGGGTCTGGAGTCCTCACTGGGCTAAACTTGCAGACAACTTACCTCACGCATGAAACCTCCCTCAGACCAGCAAAAGTTGAGAACGCACTATAATCCTGACGAGTCATAGCAATAGAGCGGAGACGAGAAAGCTGCGGAGAATCCACTCGCTCGGAAGCAACCGCAACTGACGTAGATTTACAGAAAATTACTGCTGTTTGGCAAATAAATAATTTTACGTACTTATCCCTAAAAAATAAATACATTAACACCAGATATATGAAGTCAAAGCAGACAGGTTTCCAGAAGCAGCAACAACTTTTGAGCATATACAGCTCCCTTAAGGAGTTTATTTTAAATAGTTTTATTATTAGAAGGTCATCTTTCTGGCCCTAGAAGAGGAGAATCATCAGGGCTGGTCTGGTGCTAAAATTCAGCCCATCTGGCCCACACAGTCTCCCATAAATGATTTGCTGGGGTTAGGGCAATTGGAATAAATTATTAATAAATAACGGACGAAAACAAATTATATTTTTGAATACTTAAAATGCATTTAACAATATTAATATTCCATTATATTGCAGGCTCTTAATTATTGAATCCATATTTTTCTGCAATTAAAGTTTATTAGAACTATTAAATTGTCCTTTGTAGTTGCCCTAATGAAAAGCTAACTCTTGAATCCAGAGTTAACTATAGTATTAGAAAACCTTTATAAAATTGACTTATTGCCTTTATTTGAACCAATATTTAATAGGCTATAAGTATCCTATAACAATTTTCGTGACATTAATAATAAATATCATTAACCGTATTTATACAGTGTCAGTAAATGCATGTTAAATAGCCTAGGTGTGGTGCTGTGGATTAAATTGCTTATTTACAGTTTTGTACAGTTTACATGGTCGGTGCTATTCAATCTGGTTTCCGCTAGCTTCACCACAGAGACTTTACTGTTCAAATATAAGTGTCCTGTGTCGAATCCAAATGGGCAAGCGCTGCTTATTATCACTTCAA
>NW_015542412.1:170912-175463 GCF_001515605.1 Sinocyclocheilus anshuiensis | reverse complement strand
ATTATATTGCAGGCTCTTAATTATTGAATTCATATTTTTCTGCAATTAAAGTTTATTAGAACTATTAAATTGTCCTTTGTAGTTGCCCTAATGAAAAGCTAACTCTTGAATCCAGAGTTAACTATAGTATTAGAAAACCTTTATAAAATTGACTTATTGCCTTTATTTGAACCAATATTTAATAGGCTATAAGTATCCTATAACAATTTTCATGACATTAATATTAAATATCATTATCCATATTTCTGCAGTGTCAGTAAATGCATGTTAAATAGCCGAGGTGTGTCACGGTGTGCCTACTGTGAAAGAGCGAGGAGATGAAGGAGAATCCAGAATAAACATAGACTTTATTTTCTTCAACAGGGAAATCACACGTAGGAAACGGGGATCGACGCACAATTCCAGACAAGGGAAACTCAGACTAGGCAGACTAGGAGGCCATGGCGGAACCGGGAGTTCGGGGAGCCATGGCGGAGCAGGCAGCTCGGGGAGCCATGGCGGAGTAGGGAACTCAGGGGGCCATGGCGGATAAGACAGTTCGGGAGGCCATGGCGGAGTAGGGAACTCAGGAGGCCATGGCTGGACGGCTGTATATATATATATATATATATATATATATATATCGGCCAGGGCCGATTTTTTGTCCCAGTCCAGCCCAGTGTGTATACATATCCTTACAAGTACAATTTTAGCTGTATTATCTGTGTCCCCTTCAAAAATCGCTCTTGAGAATTTTATGTTTATTGTGACCGAAATGACCGAAGCCCGCAGAAGGTTTTTAAACAATAATGTTAATAAGGATAATCTGGGGACAGAGACACAACAAATGAACAAGCTGTAAGCTATCAAGTTATGTGTGTGCATGATCATGCGCAGCATTCGTGCTTTCAGAGCTGCACACTCTCATTTAAATCTTGTTTATATATCGTCGCCAATATATGATCCTATCTTATTCATCCTATTCGTATATCGTCGCTGTCTTCCATGTGTAGTTCTTCTGTGTGCTTTTTAGGCATTTTTTCTTCTTCCTTACACTTTGAGGACCGACTGAAACACTTCCAGGCATATGCTCTGCCTGCCCCCGTCAGTTCCGGGAGAATTTCCGGGAGTTAATAAAGGCCTTCTGAAGTGAATTGATGCATTTGTGAAAGGAAAATATCAATTTTTTAAACTTTATAAACCATAGTTTACAACCCTTTGTCCTCTTTGCATATTAATTTTGGTAGGGAATTTCTAGAACCTAGAATTTGGAGCTTGATAGAGCTTGATCTCCATACTGTCATACTAACCAGGCACACCAATATTACATTATTAATGAGAAAATCCTTTGAAGCCTGCAAACTCTAACAAATACCAGCATAAATTATTGATTGTTTTTAAAGATAGAGGTTCCTAATTGCTTCCCAAATAATTGTGGGCACATTAGTTGGGCTACACATCTTTCTAACACACTTTAAACAGAGGTGGAATAGTGCTGGAAAGTGGTCTTAAAAATTTAGCTAATCAGTATTTGCATTCAAAAGAAATAACATGCCATATGATAATATATCCAAATATAATATAATATATAATATATATATATATATAATAATATAATATAATGTAAAATATATAATTCCAGTGTAGGGACTCTCTAAATGCCCGGATTGGTGATCAGACATTCATTTAAAAGCAACCTGAAATGGTGTACATGATTCCAGCTGTAGCTGAAAAGGAAAGCTGGAGCAAATTTTATAGAAAGTATCAAAAAAGGTAATAGGGGCCCAGCGATTCTGATTTAACCTCTTAACTGAAATTTATGAATAATGAACTCGAGAAGCTAAATGAATATCAGAAGTACTGTATAACATGACATTGCATGAAACTGTACAGTCTAAAGTGAAAGTATTTGCAAACTGTTTTTATTTATTAATGCATGAAGTTATTTCAAACTAATGAATCCCCAATGTTTAACCTCATGGCACTAATTAACAATAATCGCATAATTCCATCTCATTAATGGTAAAGTCATTTATGATCTGGAGATCACAGAATTTGGGAGAAATTTCTAAGGTACTTGCAACACAGAACCCATGAAGCCACAAACCCTGACTCACACTTCTCCATCATCATGTGCTGCATTCACCGTTACTGCATCAAAAAAAGTGGGTCACTTCCGGGATAAACATTGAATTCACTTATTTTGAGACATGCATCATTCTGCCTGTCACAATATGTTAAATACACAATCTTGTTACTTTTTCTGAACTTCAAATTATGTCAAATCAAATATTGTTATGTGGTTATTCATCTTGCAGCTGTTTGGTTTGGTTCAAGTCTTTTTTAAATGCTAGGGGAGAAAATCAATGGGAGAAATACATCTGAAACTCAGGCTGGTAAAAGTTTACATTGTCATGCTCCACTGTTGCCTGTCAAAACACCAAATTCATGCTGTATTGTGAATACAGTTCACAGGCTGAATGGCATTAAGCATGACCCAAAGCAGAGTGCCTGTGACTGTATTCAAAATGCAGCACGCCTCGAGTACCTTATTGCTTTTATAAAACAGTTACCACAGGGGTTACATACAGTACATACATACATTCAGGGTTACATATATAACCCAAGACGTTCACTGACGCTGCTTGAAGGGAGCTTAAATGCAGCGTCAGTTGCTGATACTATGGGGTCGTTAATACCCACTATGCCATGCTAAACACTGCCTGCCTGCCAATTCATAAATTCATGTGGAGATTAATGTTTTAAATATAAAAATTTTAATACAGAAATATGATTCAAATAACTGAAATTATACGCTAAAAATTAAACTAAATCCGCCAGCAGGTGGCAAATCACTGATTTTATCACTGAATCATTCATTCAATTGATTCGTTCGAATGGCTGAATCATTCAGGAATGAAGCAAGTGACTGTCTTTATGAACTGACGGAAATCCGTCAAGCTCCTCTGCTAGCTACATCTGAGATCCCCACGATCACAGTTGCCATGCTGCCTTAGCAGACACAGGGCTCTAACCACAAGGCTCAGAAGCCTGTCTCCTATCTCTCAAAAAGACAGGCAGGTGAGAGCATACCTTTTTAACAAAAAAAATCCATAGATTCAGCCCCCTCGAAGGCTGAACGTGCGTTTTCTGCTCCCAAACAGATCACACATAAGTTGTGTGCATTGCTGGGCATAATATAATGAGGACAAGGTGGAATACACTTTCTAAACACAAACGCTTTATCTTTTTCTTTCTGCTTTTTCACACAGCACACATACGCCCTTTTATACACTAAGGCTTTTTATGTGACGTAATCAACTGGTGTCAGTTGTTTTTTTATGCCCTTCACTCACTAACTTCCCTCCATCTATTTGACATCTTATAGGAAACATCCTATAGATATATTGCAGATGAGCAAACACTCTAAAAATATGTCTTGCAGATGTAAATGCATATGTCAAATAGACGTACGTGTGCTATCAGCGTTAGAGTGGGCATAAATTAAACACAATCTGCGGTGATGTCACAATCTTGTTGCACTGTGGTCTATGGATCAACCTAAAGTGTACATATAAAGTGGACTCGCTCCCTCAGTCAAAATCGTAGAATCGAGGGTCTGTCCATGAAAACTTCCCTCTTCCACTTCACAAAGTAGAACGCACTTTAAAATGGCAACGGGGATTCACGAGTGTGTGTCTAAAAGAGAAGTGGAGCACAGCCTGGGTTCCGTGGGACACATTGAAGTTCCCTAGGAAAGTGTTCTCATGCACAGCATCATTTTTAAAGGGGTCATCGAATGCGACATGCACTTTTACAAGTTGTTTGAACTGAAATGTGTGTTGGCAGTGTGTGTACACAACCACCCTATAATGATAAAGATCCATCCAGTGTTTTTTTTTTTATCTTGTTCAGTTATTTCCCCTTTCTCATATCAAGCCGATCTCAGATGCCTGTCTGTGTGATGTCACACAGACCCAGGCCCCTCCCACGATTGTTGATTGACATTAGCTTTTTAACTTAGACTAGGGTGACCATATTTTATGGTGCTTTTCCACTGCATGGTACTGCACGGTACGGTTCAGTACGGTTCACTTTTGGGGGGTTTTCCACTGGGTACAGTACCTGGTACTTTTTTTAGTACCACCTCGGTTGAGGTTCCAAGTGAACCGTACCATTACCAAAACGTGACGTGTAAACTCTGCTGATCACTGATTGGCCGGAGAGAATCGTCACTACCTGCGTCACTGAACTTGTGACACAAACACAACAGAACCGCTAGATTTAAATCAGCACAGACAGTGAAGCATCGAACGCAACTGTTTTGAACGAGCGCACCTTTTTTAACAACCAAAAACTGGCTGTTTCGTAGTCTGTTGAGGAAGTACAGATGTTCCTCTCCTTGATAGCAGAGGAGCGGATCCAGCGAGAGCTTGATGGGGCGATGCGGAATGAAAAAGTTTTTCAGGAGTCGCGGCAGTACAGGTGGCGCAACTATATAACGACATGTGAATAATCCTGCCCACTCTAAAGCGATACTAAACTGCAGTGGAAACGCAAACCGTGCCGAGC
>NW_015542412.1:168962-170583 GCF_001515605.1 Sinocyclocheilus anshuiensis | reverse complement strand
CCGAGCCGAGCCGTGCCGTAACGTACTGTGCCGAGCCGAGTCGTACCACGCAGTGGAAAAGCGCCATTAGTTTTCCAAAAAGAGGACAGTGGGGGTGGGGTTCAGGGGTGGTGTTCAGGGGCGGGGCGGAGTTTGCCTAACACAGTATACGTAGCAAGGTCTTTTTTGTTTGTTTGCTTGTTTTGATTTTATAATAAATAAAAAGAAAACAAGTAGGAAAGGATGTGTGGCCAAATATGGTGTCCCATACTTGGAATTTGTGCTCTTGTGTGGGTGACAAACACAATCTAAAATGTAGGACGTGATGTGTGGCCCATACTCGGAATTTGTGCTCTGCATTTATCCCATCCAAGCACACACACAGCAGTGAGTAGTGAACAAACATGCACACACACACCCAGAGCTGCGGCGCCCGGGCCTTGCTCAAAGGTCTCACCTCAGTCATGGTACTGAGAGCGCTGGATATTCACTTCCCCCACCTACAATACCTGCCGGACCTGAGACTCAAACCTGCAACCTTCGGGTTACAAGTCCGACTCTCTATCCATTTTCCACGACTGCCCAAGTAGATAGAATAGAAAAAGAATGCTAGTGTTAAAGGGCCATTTTTAAAATAAAAATAAAACAAGTCAATAGAACAGAAAAAGAATAGATAATGCTAGTGTTAGAAGGTCATTATTTATAATAAATAAAAAGAAAATAAGTATAAAAATAGACAAAGAGTAGAGAATGCTAGTGTTAAATACTCTTTTTTTTTCATTTTAAATAAAACAAATTAGAATAGAAATAGAATAGAGAGTGCAAATGTTAGAGGGTCGAGTTTTTTTAATAAAAAAACAAGCAGATAAATTTAGAATTAGCATTAGAATAGAGAGTGCTAGAGTTAGAGGGTCAAATGAAGATGAAAGAGATGTGTTTTCAGCTGTTTCTTGAAAATGATTAAGGACTTGGCTGCTTGGATTGAGTTGGGCAGGTCATTCCACCAGTAGGGAACATTTAATGTAAAAGTCTGTGAAAGTTTTATAATAGGTAGAATCAGGGGCGGTTTCTCCATTAGGGCGATTGGGCGACGCACCACCAAAAGTTTTGGCAGTGACATAAATTTTGTGTTTTGCAAAGTTTGCTGCTTCAGTATTTGTAGAGTATTTGGAGTATTTCTCCATTAGGGCGATTGGGCGATGCACCACCAAAGCGCGAAAGGGAGGGATTTTTTTCTTTCACATTCAACCACAGTGTTACGCTTGCTTTCACTGTTTGTTCTGCCTCTAAATAGTCCAATCAGCGTCGAGTCGCGTTTTGTGTAGTACTGCCCCTTTTTGGGCGATTTCTGTCAGACTGAGAATCGCCCCGTGTGCTCTCATAGACTTCCATACAAAGATCTTTTTTTTTAAAGGGGTCATATGATGCTTTTTTAAAGATCATTCTTTTGTGTATTTGGTGTAACAGAATATGTTGACATGCTTTAATGTTCAAAAAACACATTATTTTTTAAATACTGTACATTATTGTAGGTCCTCTATGCCCCGCCTCTCTCAAACGCTTCGTTTTCTACAAAGTCCCTCCTTCCGACAAGTGCAGTCTGCTCTGATTGGCCAGCTGACCCAGTGCATTGTGATTGGCC
>NW_015542412.1:164757-168952 GCF_001515605.1 Sinocyclocheilus anshuiensis | reverse complement strand
CGTGTTAGAACGAGCCGTTTTAGGGGGGCGTGGCAGAGTCTTAACTTTGATAAAGTATATCTCTTTGGTTTGAGACTTTAGTCTTTGCAACTTCAGGGATCTTATCTATGCACAATCAGCTTGTAACACTCCAAAGAGAAAGGAAAACTTGAAATCGCATCATATGACCCCTTTAACTGCAGGCACTGCAATACAATCTCTATGAGTTCCGGGAGGGCTAGCACTAACGTGCTTTCGTCATCATGCGTAACCTTAACTTGTGCAAGGATTGGTGGGAACAGTGACATCCAATAATATTTAAAAACTATTTTGAATTTTAACAACAAGAAAAAATTGAAAAACTATATATCTTTATCAAATGTGAAAAAAGAAAAAAACAAAACAAAACAAAAACAGAGAGAGACTGGGACAGCTATGCCAACTCAAATTCAGTTGTCAGTTGAACTTGATCGACATCATGGCGAACGTTACCTCAGCGCAGATGAATTCTATCGTGTCATTGAATGAAATACCATTCAGTCGTCATTCAGTCATTATGACCACCAAGACCAAATGTAAACATCAAACAAGTATCTACAAAGGGCGGGAAGTCGTATAAACGGGGATTTTCGAGGACGTGGTATGAGCAGAAAAAAATGGCTAGCGGGCTGCGAAGTTGCTAACGCTTTATTCTGCTACTGTAATGGTCTGGGTGTCTGTCCCTTTAAGACTCTGATTCGGGATGAATCGTCGTTGTAGCAATAAGGATAAATTGTCAATTAAAGAATTAGGACCACCTATACCAAATTTAAACATCAAACATGTATCTACAAAGGGCGGGAAGTCGTATAAACGGGGATTTCCGAGGATGTGGTATGAGCGGAAAAAATGGCTAGCGGCCTGTGAAGTAGCTAACGCTTTATTCTGCTACCCTTGCATTTTGTTCCATCCCGAGAGCGTGACGGACATCGCATGGACAACTACAGGTGTCACCGACATGCATCATCTCTCGGAGAAGGTGAAAAAAGATGCATATGGACAGTTGCCTAAAATTGGCGGCTTTCGGGACGGTCAACTACCGTAGCTGTACGTCGTCACAACGATGAGGTTAGTAAGAACCACCACATTCTAGGCCATCTTATTGACTGTGTGAAGTTTTGCGGCCTGTTAGCCTTGAGAGGCAATGATGAGAGCGAAGGCTCAAGCAACGCTGGCATTTTTCGTGGACTGGTCGACTTAGTAGCGTCGCTAAACGAGGTGTTTGAGGAACACTTGAAAACTGCCACAGTCTTCAAAGGTACATCAGCGACTCTGCAAAATGAACTTTTGGATTGCATGCTATTAGTCATCATGGAGCATATAATGGAAGAGGTAAGTCAGCTAGATTCGTAGCAATCCAAGCAGATGTAACAACGGACGTTGCAACAGAGACAGATACATTGACAGGAGCCATGCTGTGCAAGAACGTTTCTTTGAGTTCATCCCTATCTTGGCTGCAACAGCCGACTCTATTGCAAGTGCGATTTTGGAGAGGCTGAACAGTCTTTTCACTGATGATGACAAAGGTAAACTAATCGCGCAAGCATACGATGGGGCCAGTGCGATGAGGGGAGAGCGGGCTGGTGTGCAGCAGAAGGTGCGTGAACATTATGAAAATGCCCATTATGTGCATTGCTACGCACACCAGCTGAATTTGATCATGCAGCAAGGTACTTCTCAAATTCCAGCAGTGAGAGTTTTCTTTTCTGATCTGGGTGGCATCACCAGCTTTTTTACACGGTCACCGAACGCATTACTATTCTCGACCAGATTGTTGCACGAAGGCTGCCAAGAGCCTCATCCACAAGATGGAACTTCAATAGCAGAATCGTGAACACTGTATATGCGAATCTCAAAGAGTGTTTCAGATCTATTGTGACTACCGGTTCATTTGATAGCACCACAGTGAGGGAGGCATCTGGCTTCCTGAGGATGCTGCAGGATGAAGACTTCCAGTTTTTTCTGCAACTGTTTCATCAAATAATGCCCCACGTTGACATGATGTACCAGCAGCTGCAGAAGAAGGACATTGATGCAGCCTTCATCAAAGAAGCCCTACAGAACTTCACAATGAAAGTGCAGACCATAAGGTTAGATCACATAACATTGTTCATACCTTCTCAATATAGAACCATGTCATTTCATAATGTATGCTATATGGTAGCAAGATTTAGAAACTTCAAAGTGGGAAACTTATTTAGTCATCTGCATCTTTTGAAATTGTAGTTACCGTGTGTGTAACAACATTAAGCCAGCAATTTTTATATTTTTCCAGCTATTGTCAGAAAAAATATATAAAACAGACGATTTGTATTTTTTTCTGTTTTTCTAAGACATGAGTTGCAGGTATTGTCAATGAAAAACAGTTTTATTCATATACAAACACTGTTGATCTGTCTGCTTTCAGGGACCAGAGCTCATTTCAAGAGCAAGAACAGCAGCAAGTAGCAACAGAAACGACAAGATCTAGGAGGGCCTTGGGAGAAGAAGAGAAGCAGAGGCTGTCTAAAAAAGGTATAGGAATTTATTACTGACCATTTAATAGGTCTACTTAAGTGCTGGAATATCACACACTTTGTTTTTACATTTAGCTCATGAATGGATGGTAGCAGTCTTTTTTACTCCTAGTATTGTACTTTTGAATTACCTACAATTATTTAAAAAATACAGGGGTTTTTTGTTTCCTGAAAACAAACAGTTTTGGACTGGTTTTCATTGCTTCACGCTTTTCACTGAGTGCTTGCACAGATACACACAGGAGCATTTGAAAGTGGCATCTATCAGCGGATCATTTATGAGCAGATATATTAGGGATCCGCTGATAGGCGCGGCTTTCAAATGCTCGCGTGTACTTCTGTGTAAGCGCTTGGTGAAAAGTGTGAAGCAATGATCATTGTAGCCAATCACAGTCATCTGTTGAGTGTGTGAACAAATGCTGGTATTGTCACCTTTTTAAAAGTAGATACTTCTGATACTTTTGACAACCCTAATTTATTATAATAAACAATTAATTTTATTACCAAAATAAACTTATTTATTTTTGACAGATCTGCGACAATCCTGAACCACACCAAAGAAAGGTTCTCATTCACTGACCACCTTGTGAGTGCCACGCTGCTACAAGGAGAGAGGTTTGAACAGCATTGCCATACGTTCCCTGTTGAGGCTCTGAACATCACTGTCAGGGCATACCCCACATTGAATAAGGCGAAGCTTAAGATTGAACTGTCTCTCATTTATGAGAGTCCAGAATTCAAGAGCTGCTGTGGTGCACTGGCACTGTACCAGGTTTTGCTGAAGTACAACCTCCAGGATACTTTTTCTGAGACTGTAGCTCTTGTGAACATTATCATAATCACTCCCATGACAACTGCTGAAGCTGAGAGGTGCTTCTCAACCTTATTTAAACATCAAACATGTATCTACAAAGGGCGGGAAGTCGTATAAACGGGGATTTCCGAGGATGTGGTATGAGCGGAAAAAATGGCTAGCGGCCTGTGAAGTAGCTAACGCTTTATTCTGCTACCCTTGCATTTTGTTCCATCCCGAGAGTGTGACGGACATCGCATGGACAACTACAGGTGTAATGTAATGTACGTGAGCAGTGTAGTGTAAGTGAGCAGTGTAATGTAAGTGAGCAGTGTAGTGTAAGGGAGCAGTGTAGTGTAAGGGAGCAGTGTAATGTAAGGGAGCAGTGTAATGTAAGGGAGCAGTGTAATGTAAGGGAGCAATGTGATATAAGTGAGTAATGTGATATAAATGAGCTGTGTAATACAAATGAGCTGTGTAATACAAACGAGCTGTGTAATATAAGTGAGTAATGTTGTAAATGAGCAGTGTAATATAAGTGAGTTGTGTAAATAGTGATTTATGTGACTTCAATTAATTTCTTATTAAACTCAAATTGAAGTAAAAAGTTTTTTGGAAAACCACATCCTGGCTTCAGTCTTCATTTGCTGCTGAATTGTGTTAACACGCATATAGAAACGGAGAGCAAAAGATTGATTGTTAGTCAGTTTATTCTTAATGAATACTATAGTAGTTCAGTTTCCTTTACATCTTTAACTAGCCGTTAATTTATCAATTGAATGGGTGACCTATCCTCATTAATCATGCAAACATTTGCCCCCCCTGAGAGAATTGGCAGGAGTGGGTGGGAGGGTCATGGTCTGGGGCT
>NW_015542412.1:159913-164303 GCF_001515605.1 Sinocyclocheilus anshuiensis | reverse complement strand
GGCGCGCGCACAAGCCGCAGCGTCTCTTCAGTTCTGCCACACAGGTGCAAAGCAAGCGTACACACACACACGCGTTTCAGAGGGCACGCGAACGAGTTGATTCGTCTTTCGCATCTCCTCCTCATGTTTGAACACACACATACACACAGAATTATGTCAATAGTACCCGTCTCAACGATCATTCTTGTAAACGCAGTCAGTTATGTTTTAAATGAATGTAAACGGCTGAGAAAGAAATCGGATGTGTATCATTATACTGGATCCGTGCAGTCGGATTTAAAGGGACAGCAGCCTATAAATACGTGCTGCTGAATATGTCACTAATGTTAATCAAACAACAAAACAGCTGTAACAAAGATTAATCTGAATTGTGTTAACACGCATATAGAAACATAAGGAGAGCAAGAGATTGATTGTTAGAGTAGTTTATTTTTAATTAATACTATAATAGTTGTTTCCTTTACATATTTAACCAGCCGTTAATTTATCAATTGAATGGGTGACCTATCCTCATTAATCATGCAAACATTTGCCCCCCCGAGAGAATTGGCAGGAGCCGCCACTGGGTACAATGCAAAATGTTTCAATACAGGCATTTCATTTAAAGGAACACTCCACTATTTTTGAAAATAGGCTCATTTTCCAACTCCACTAGAGTTAAACAGGCTAACTTCCGTCAACATAACCAACGTGACCACCTGCTTGCACAGGGAGTGTGCTGGGGACTATTTTCAGGAGCTGCGTAATATCGCAACTTTTCATTTTCCGTCGGTCTTAGTACACGATGTTGCTTGTCTGTGCTCGTCTGCCGCCTTTTTCTCTTCTCCGACCCCGCAGCTCTCTCCGATAGCTTAGTGTTAGTGGCACCAGTCCAGGTGTTTCCAGGTTTTACTCGTGCTATTTCTCCATGTTGAGAGTTTGGTGTCGCACATATTGCACCTGACTATTCATTCTTATCCTTTTCTTCAATGATATACAGGAAAATAACAGGAGTGTGTCCATCTCACAAATGTAGAATCCGTCTCTGTCACCACTTAATTTTGAGTTAAAATATGTTGTTGTAACTTGCATTACTGAGATTGTAACGAGTAATAATATTACCCAAATTTTATTAGTAATGCGTTACAGCAGAAAGTAATATACTACTGTAATATTATTACTTTTGTAATGCGTTACTCCCAACACTGTTTATGAATCTTTGCAAATCGCCTTTTCTAACAAGGTGCTAGTTAGCGAGTTCTGCGGCTAAAGTAAACAGTCTCATTGGAAAGGCTCATCACCCCACGGAAGAGAGGGGTGGGGTGAGCAGAGCTCATTAGCATTTAAAGGAACATGCACTAAAATGGCTTGCTGAAAACAAAACTGATTTTGACACGTTAAAAAGGGTGTTGTTTTACACTACCATTGAGAAATTTTAACCAAAGATTGTTATTGACTTTTCATTAAGACCCTAAAGAATCATATCAACTTGTGGAAAATGGGCATCCGATGACCCCTTTAAAACAATATGCAGTTAATATAATTAATATTTTTTACATGATATTTCCTCACACACATACATCTTATCAGTATGAGAAAACGTTCGTTTTCCATCTTTTGGTTTAAAACACACCATTTCATGGCACAGCACACATTTGCATGTGTCTTTGCAGCGCAATTTGAAGAACATACAGTACAGTGCCATACCTGAAACAGAAAACTTAATGATAAAATAACAATAATAATAATATTAGTAATAGTAATCCCTCTGCACTTCAGAATGTGGGCTTCCACACACCCACACATCACTTAACATATTTTATTTCCCATATTAGAAGATATTCTTTGACAGCGGGAAAGGTGTGATCTCAAAATTAAAAGTGAATGATCCAGACATAACGACAGCAGGGGTCCCTCATTCTTCATTTAATAAACAATAAACAGTTAATTTAGCTGAAATACATAATACATGGAATATTCTTGACAGTATATGGATTGTTTATAGTGTTGAGGGTGTTGCGCAATGATACACAGATGTGTTCAAGTGCTTCATCGTAAATAATAAATCCATCATTGTTTAAGACATCCTGTACTAGGGTTGCTATCTTTATGGTAGTAAAAGATTTATTTGATAATATTGCAAATTTTAGTTTGTTATATTTTTTAAATGTCAGTTGTAACATATCCATATCCTTCCTGTTATTTTTGTGTTTATGTGCTAAAATACATTTGTCGTGTTTAACCTTGTTCCGTGCATAATACAACAAACATTCAAAGATTTCATGAGTTGTTTTCAACAGATTTATGTGTTTGTGCTGGTATACTGACCTGCCAGTGACCTGAATTACAGAAGAGAGGGAGACTGTAATCCTGATTACACACATGCTCCATCATTCAATCCTCCCAACAAGATGGAAAACACTAAACCATCAACCATAATCTCACAGCCTACAATCTACTGGCACACACAGAAGAAACAGTAGTAACAGCATGCACAAAGCATATGGGTGAGTTTAATTATCCTGAACAATTAAAAATTATTTTGAGAAAGAAACATGATTGGCACCACAAATATAAATCGAAATATAGCAGAAAATATGTTTGTATCTTCTCTGCTCCTTGATAATGTCAGCATTACATGAATTTTATTTTTTTAGGAATTCACAATAACCTTGCATAGTTCAAATCCACTCTTTCAGGCTCTGCAGTAGCACGATTATTAATATATTCACTGAACCTCAGTAAACATAAAAATCTAAGGCAAAATTACATGATCTCATATAGGGAAAACCAGGGCCCTATTTTAAAAAATGAGCTTCTGAATTCTTAAAAAAATCTAAGGTTCATGAAATTGATTTATAGATGAACAAACACGTGCATTCAAAAAGTCTTGTCTTTTTGTGTATATAGTTAGTGACAAGTGTGGAGTTATAAAATGTTTAAAAAAAAACTTAAATCAAAGTTAAATTAGTCTCACAAGCAAGAATTTAGTTTTTTGTATTGAAGTCTAATCCAGTTTTCACCTCATTCTATTTATAACCACTCATGAAAATGCCACAGAACATTTTATTGGTCTGTGATTAGCTAGCTCTTGCCATTTTTGCAACATGCATCAGATGGCAAAGATTGTAGTCCGTACCAGCCGAGGCTGAGACTAATGTGGAATAGAACTGTTGCCATGTGATCTGAAAATTCCTACATCTGTTTCACGAGCATTATTCATTTTGTATGATTCCTGCAATTGTGTACAGACACTGAGATTTTGATTTAAGATGGTATATTGTTTCCCCTTCATTCAATTTGGTTTTCCAACAATTGCTATAGTGACCTCAATTGGTGATCTGGATGAACAGCAAGTCCAACACCAACGCATCCGACCCTCTAAATTGAACGTTCTAATATTCTGGGTACAAATAACTATTACAACAATTAAGGAGTAAAATGGAATGTTTCAGATTCAAAAGTTCTAGTAACAACATCTACAGTCTGCTGTCACCACAGAAAATAATGCAGACTGTGTTGCGCCAAAATCCAAGCCATAGCAAACTAGGTAGCCTTTCTGAGTTTTCTAATTTTATTAATTATTCACGGCGACAAACAACATCTATATAATAAAATAATAATAATCAGGCCGTTACACCACATTTCACTGTTTAAATGTTTTAGCTATGTAACATGTTGTTGCTATACTTTAAAAACTATGAGTTCTTTTGAAAGCAGATTTCTGCTTTTTTTTTTTTTAAGAAATTGACAAAACATGTATTTATTCAAGGCAAGTGATTTTAAGTGCAATATTGATACACTGAGAGAAATTTGTGTGGAGGGATGGTCCAAAGTTAGAAGTGTTATACTCAGCTTTTGATAGAGGTTTTGTGCTAAAGTAGGATCTACACGTTACTAAATTAAAGTCTTACTTTCTCCACCTTGCACTCTTAATGATCACTCTTTGTACAAAATAAAAATGTGGAAAGTACAACTGTTATTAATTTATTCAGATTGTTTTTGTCTGAAATAGTTCATTTAAGATCACACCATGTGGGTAATCAATATAGAAATCCAGCAGCCATTACGATTGGGACGTGTTCCCATCTGCTTAAAGGGGTCCTATTATGCCATTTTACAAAATCGTGATTTTGTTTTGGGGGTGTACTAGAACAGGCTCTCATACTAGGTTGTTCGAAAAACATTATTTTTTTCACATATTTTACATTATTACACCTCTCTACCCAGTCTGGCATGAACGGCTCAAATAGTTCCTGTATCAAATGAAGGCCCGCCTTCTTAAATATGAAATGTGCTGTGATTGGTTAGCTGGGCCAGTGTGTGTTGTGATTGGCAGCACTCGGCACCTGGTCGGGAAATGTCACGCCCCTTACCATAGCCGCCTGCTAGCTTCAGTGTAAATATTGCG